>NW_009718678.1:0-3770 GCF_000703405.1 Apaloderma vittatum | reverse complement strand
TCCGATCGCTCCTCTCGCCTGCAGCCGAGGTGTAAGGTCAGCCCGAACGCGTCACATACCTCCGGCTTTGTGCGTGGCGTCAGGTTAGGGGTCCCCGACCGAGCTACTTTAACCCTGGCGCAGTAAAAACGCGGGGTTGCAGCCCCGGGGATCGCAATTTCAGTGTAATAAAGAGGGGTGGGGGGCAAGAGAGAGGATTGATGTGGAGCTTTGTGAGGGGAGAGGGTTTGCCCGCAGCCCTGCGGAAAGTGGGTGAAACTGGTTGCAGAAGGAAGCGTTTCTGCTCCCCAGCCTCCCGCACTGCGCAGCGGAGCCGGTCCTGGGGCCCGTCCTTTGGCCTCGCTGCCCGACGGGGCTGCGGCAGCAGCATCCACAGCCCGAGCCCTGCTCTGCTCGTAAGCTGGCTGAAGCGTGCATTTCTGAACCTACCTCAGTGCTCAGTAACATCTTATTATCATCGTTTTCATACATACATATTTCTGCTCCCCACAGGCGCTTTGAGGCAGGAACTTGCAGGGCTTAGCACAGGGGAGAGCAGATCAAGGCTGAAACCTCCAAATGCTGCTATTTAAAAATAAGTAACAGTAACAGAGCATGGGGTGTTTCCAAGACTCCACTTTGTGCACTGCAAAAACCCTTTGAGTCATTCAGCCCTGCCATCAGTCCCTGGACATAAGTTCCCTCCCCACACGCGTAGTTAGCTCTGCCATCCCCGTTGCCCCTGTCCCACGGGGTCGTTGTGTTCAGCCTGTGTGCCCACAGTAAAATCCCCCCGCGTGCGGTCGCTCCGTCGCTGTGTGTTGCAGCCTCCTGTGCAGACTACGATAACTGTAGTGTTGTATCAGCCACGCAGGGACGTTGGCACGGGTGTCACCCTGGTGGTTCACGTCTTCCCTTGCACCACGTTTTTGCTTTGCAAGTAGTTGTTAGCTTAATTTTCTCCACTTTTGAGCAATGCAAAGTAATGAAGTAAACTAAACTCACTTTTCTTGCTCGGTTTGTCCCCCAGATCTAATGTGCTTTGTACAGACAATGCTTCCAAAGACTGTATGGTAATTGCTGGTGGCCAAAAGAGGAGGCACGTTGGGGACTGTGCAGAAGAGGAACGAGGACAGGAGGGCGAGAGCCTTCCACTGCCCCTCCGGCAGAGGTATCAAGCGTGTGGCCTGTCTGCGGCACGAGTGAAGGACTCGTTTTCAGAGAGCAAGTGAGACTGAGAGCCACACCGAGGCACTCGGAGCACGTGAGGAAGAGGCGCAGTGCCAGCATGGATAAGGACAGCACAACCCGGGCTGACCAGCAGTACGAGTGCGTGGCCGAGATTGGGGAAGGAGCCTACGGGAAGGTGTTCAAAGCCCGAGACTTGAAGAATGGCGGTCGCTTTGTCGCGCTCAAGCGGGTGCGGGTGCAGACCAGCGAGGAGGGGATGCCGCTGTCCACCATCCGAGAGGTCGCAGTTTTGAGGCACCTGGAGACGTTCGAGCACCCCAATGTGGTCAGGTGAGAACGTGGGGCAGGTGTGCCCGTCAGCGGTGCCCTGGTTTCAGTACGTGGGTTGGGTGAGAAGGAATTTGCGTGCCTAAATGGACTGGGCGCTAGTTTGGGTTTGTGGATGGAGGGAGCACTAAACTGTGTGCATGAGGTGTGGTTTGAGGTTTCAGCAGGCCATGGTGTTGCCTGCCAGACCTCACCTCATCCCTGTGCGCTGCCTCCCACACACATAACACCCATCTCCAGAGGCATAGGTGTGTGACTTAAGTGTTTGAGTGGATGGGCAAGGAGCCATGTGTGCACTCTTTTCCTCAGGCAGAAGAGAAAATGAAAAACCCCCAGTGTCTACCTGGTTTTGTCTCAAGTATTAGTTCTTCCAGCTGTGGCTGATTTTGAAGCAGCTCTGTTCATCATGAAAATGGCAAAGATTATGAGAGCGACAGTGCAATGTGCCTTCCTCCGGTTTAGTCACTTTTATGGAGAGTTGTGGATTGTCCTGCTGAAGAGAAGGCACAGTTTCCAGCTTTGCAGAAGCCCTGGGGGTTGAGCGCTGCTACTAATTTCACCGCGCGCTGACGGTTGTGCTACTGAGAGTTCAGATGTCAGACCTGGCTTCCAAAGGGGTGGCAGTGGCCCCAGGATGTCCTTTCTGTCGTGCTGGTGGCACAGACCCTTACAGATCACCTGTGTTCTTTATCAGATTTTCTAACGGTAAGGCTGAGCATACGGTAACCTCTTGCATTTTCCTGTGACTGGAAACCTCCAGCAGCCAGGGAACGTTAAGAAGTAAGCTTCACTTTGCAGATGCCCAGGCATGCCATGGTTTGGAACTGGTGAGCATCTTGCTGATGGGGCTGCATCAACAAGAGTGTTTCCTGTTATTTGCATTATTGTACACCCAAAAAGGAAAATATTGTGCACTTCACTAGCATCGAGACTTTGAGTCCTAGAGAAAAGGACACTCTGAAGTTAGAAGTGACCTTCAAAATGGCTTGGAGCTGTGATCCTCCTGTTTTAGGGTCTGGGATGAGAGGGTTTGTAGTAGGTGCAAGAGGAAGGGTGTGACAGAGTAATATTTAAAATGCAAAGGTGAACAGCTAGGGAGAGATTAATTGTTGTTCATCTCAAGGCAGCGTGATACAGCAGGCTCATTTCTGTTGACGCTGAGTAGACAAAGCACGTGCGTTCTGAAATAATGGGGTGCGCGTCATCGATCTCGCTGCGGTGAGCGATGAGATATGGGCTTCAGCTCACACTTTTCTATTGCTAATCAAGCAAATCCACAGTGTGGTTGATAACCACTATTTTGACTGGCACCTAGTGATGCCAGAGGCTCAGTTAGCAAATCTCAAAAGCAGGGGCATCTTTGTGTGGGCAACGTGTCGTTTTCAATCACTGGATCAAGTGGCTTCGTCTGCAGAAGAGCACACATGAAGTTCTTCCTTGGCAGCAGAGCGAAAATTCAGAGTTCTCAGAATCTCTGAAATCCATCCCAATAATTTCTGAGAGTAAGTGCAGTCTTACTTGTGCAGTTTTATCCATTTACATATTTGTAATTTATAAAGCTGGTTTGGGCATAGTTTGGCGTAACAATACTGAGGAATTTTTCTGCCATCGGGATCTTTTCGTATGAAGCAAGAGATTATTTTTATTTTTCAGATCTTTCTAATCCCAAATTCAGCAAAATCATAAAAATAAAATTCTTCTTTTCCAAAGAGCTACTTGATGAACTGCCTGTGCAGCTGCAGGCTTGTTTTGCCTGGGTTTAAGGGCAGTGCAATCTCCACATAGTGTTGCATAAATATATTGAAACTTGAAATGTTTTTACAAGTTTGAATGAAAATAAACTCTCTGCAAGCAGTATGCATTTCAACCAGCAATATGGGAATGAAGTTTCAGTATAAAATTCTCTGAAAGCGCATTCTAGGTCCCTGTAGTGGTGTTGTGAAGCCGGTGCCTTTTGCCACAAGAGCATTTCAGACACAAGGGGTGATCCGCGATGTGTCGGGCTGATTGGGACCTCGCCTTTTTCCTCAAACAGGCAGGGGAATACAAGAAGCGATTTCAAACATTCTCCTTTCTAAAAATGTGAGGAATGCTATTTAAAAACTCACCTTTGTGGTGCAGGGTTTTAGCCTGTAGAGCAGATGAAGCTCTAAGTAGCACTTAGGAAATCGTATCCTTGTAATGAAAGATCAGTTGAAAATATGTTAATGCCCCAGTTCCATTACAAAATACAGTAGAAGGGATTGAAATCAAACGTCTATTTCTGTAATATG
>NW_009718677.1:0-42132 GCF_000703405.1 Apaloderma vittatum | reverse complement strand
ATCTATACTTATGTTATATACATTATATATATATATTTATAAAATATATATTAACTTTATGTTCCAAAAGTTACCTATATTTTTAAACTAGTTCAGACTTATGAAACCAGGCTACCAGTCAGGTTAGGCTCCAAAGGTTAAGGTGAAATATCTTGGCATTGCAAATATAAAAAATACCAACATTGCTTTTAGGCCAAAGGCAGATCTTTTTCTGTAAATAGCTGAATTGCTAGAGAACAGTGAGTGAATATCTACGTAAGAGACCTCGGCCTCTGAAAATAACCAGGCACAAGTTTGTAAGAGTTTCAAAACTTATGTCTGACACTTGATCTCTGCTCCTCTGGAAAATTTAGATCAACAAAAATGTCTGAATGTGGATGTTAACCAATATTCACAGATGACCAAAGGTCAGGATTTTAAGCACTCTGTGCAGTGCTTTGACAAAGTAGAAAGGAACCAAATGTTACCCTGGTCTTGCGTAAGTAAAGTAAATGTTAATAAGGCAGTCGTAGCCATTCTGTTCCTCACTAACACACAGCTAAAGCGCTCATAAATTGCATCACACTACCTGTACCCGTTACTGTATTAGTGTGTGAAAGCATTTGGCAAGTTCATAATCAATGTTACAATAGAACTTATTCTATTCGTAAGTCTGTGTGCTTATTCTTTCGTAAGTCTGTGTGCCTGTGTATGATTGCTTTGACTTCTAAAAGATCATCAGGAATAGTTAAAAGTTTTAATACAGCCACTAAATAAGACCATGTAGACTCACTCACAGTGTCAGCTGTAAATAGTTTCCTGCACAGAATTCATAATCTTGGTACAACTATTAGTACAGGAATTAATAAATCAAACAAGGCCAGTAAAAATACTGCTATATTTCACATATCCTATCCTGATAGTCTTTATAGGGTTAAGCTAATGGCCACTGTGAATGTGAAGGGAAGGTTCAAATCCGAGTGGGGAAATCAGCTCAAAGAGTCTTTGTAGTAGTGCAGCTAAGATTTGTATGCAAATATGGTGTCATATTATTAGCAACTTTGTTGCTAATTGTCAAATCAGTTATGATTATTGGTTAGTGCAATCTACATACTTTTTAGCATGAAACATTCCAATATATGTTACTGTCTATAAACACATGGGGCATTCTTCTCTTGAGAAAATGAACAGCTTTCAAAACAGCAGTAAATAACCATGTTTCATTTAAAGCTATTGATGGAGTACTGTTTAATTACGTTTAAGCATTCTGTGGGGTTTTTACTGCTTACAGTATAAAACTAGTTATTGAAGGTTTTTGTAGCTGATACTCTAAGTAAATGTTTCTAATAATTCATCCAAATAGAGAAAAATTGAGAACTTATACTGAATTTTTGAATTAATCAGTAATACCTTTGTTTAGTGAGTGCAGAAACTCCATATCTGTAACCAACGTGCAGTCACTATGAAGATAAAATGTCACAGGAAATTTAAGGTATCATTATGCTTTTTGTGTGATCAGGTTTTCAACAGCAGTTAACAAAACCAGGGCAGAGTTTCAGTTTAAGAGTAGGAACACCCTATTAAAGTGAGGTGTCTGAGTAGATTGTCTCTCTATCATTGCAAGAGACAAAAGTTTTAATCTGCTGTGCTGGAAAGTATTTTTAGGCTAAAATGCTCTTGGCTTCCTATGTACATTGGTGAGTGTAGGGAGGAAGATCAAAGAGGCTGTAGCTAGTTTGCCAGAACTGTGTGTGCTGGCTGATGATGCTGCTGCAGCCACAGAAGTGCATACCCTTGCCATTTGTATTGGAGCAGGCTCTCGCTATAAAGCAATTGGTAAAAATCAGAGATGTTGCCTCTGACATCCTACAGAGATACTTTTCTAGTTACTTTATGGTGTGGATGATTTCTTTTAACTTTGTGTTTGCTGCTGGGAGCTCTTTGCCACTGTCATATATTTGACATAGTAGAATTTTTAGGTTTTTATTTTTTGAAAAATGAATATTATAGGTTGCTTTGATGTGATAGCAATAGACAGTACTAAAATTTCAACCATTTCTCCATGAGCTCAACTTATGATCACTACAAGGAGCAAAGGTACAACTTGTTTCTAGAATTGTCAGTTCCCTAGGAGTTGAAATGATCTTTTTCTAAAAAAAAAAATAATTAAACAAAAATATTTTTAATTGTACAAAACTGGTTTAACTCCTTTTTTTACTAAATATGTTACAGATGTATTTTTTCATCTTACTTGCATGTTATAACATGCATTAGCTAAATCATACAATGATCATTGGAGACTTTAGTAAAGACAGAAGGATTATCGTCATAGTTATTTGGTGCTTGCCTTTTGCAAAAGGAGTAATGGAACAGCCAATAAAAATATAAAAACCTGGAAGAAATTAAGCTGTAACTGTGCCATATAGCATTTGCCATCTGTTTACAACGTGTTGCTAAACGTCAAAATGGGCAGAGGGACGCAATCAGTGCTGTACCTTTGTGCAGAGGTCAGCCATTCATGTTATCCTGGCAGCCAGGAAGGACAATGACCTGTTGAGCTGGGTTGGTTGGGAGGACTGTGCTGTTCTGTAAGAGGACTGTGATGCCAGTGCTCCCGAGGGCAGAAAGAAGACTTTGACTGCAGGGCCTCCATATACAGTCTGTAGTCTAATACTCTTCTTCTGAGTGTCAAATGAGTTTGGAGACATGGAAGTAGAAATTACTGTGTGCTACATTAAATTACTTACCCATGAAACTCAGTATGTCCTATGTTTTGATTTTCAAAGCAAAGATGAGTCCCTCTTCCTGTGACAGCCATAGCCAAATGTGTCCGCATCATCCTGGAGGTATCACATCTAGGAATGGTTCAAAGTCTGACCTAATTTTCCTGACTCCATACTGTGGGTATATATTATGGGGATGCCTGCTGCCTGGTGTCCCATATGTAGCCTAAACCACAAGTCCCTTCCCTTACAATACTGTTGTATTATATATTTATATAGAAAGATTTACACTTAACCACACATACAGAAGAAAACCACATTTCTACGCGTATACTAAGATGCTTGTGCTATAAGCTTGTGCACAATCAACTAGCCAGGAAGTGTGTGACGTACATATTTACAAACAGTTACCATCTATTTAAAATAATGTTTGCATTAAAAAGGGCAGAAGATGAATCTCAGTTAAGCAGCCTGTACAGCTCCCAAGAAATGTCAAAGTAGGAGACAGCTAGACACTTTTGAGTGATAAAGAATCAGAGTAAACTGCCTTTGCAGATAAGAACAGCATATGAACAGAAAAAAAAAAAAAGAAGAAAAGAAAATTAACAAAGGGTGAGCCTCAGTGGATACATTATTAATAATAAAGTAATCTCTTGTAACACTTTTCAGCAAGGTGAACATTAGCCTCTGTATGCTCCAAAAGACTAGCTATAATTAAAAGCTGATTTCTAAATGTATTTCCTGTTTTTTTGACTAGCAAGAAGCTCTTACTGCTTTGTAACCTTTTTAGACTGCTATTAAGTAAAAAGAGTGTGACTTTTTTCATTTGAGTAATTTGTGTTGAAGAGCAGTCTGTTTTTCAGCCTTGTAGAGTAATTTGAGCATTAGCACAACTCTCTGGAAGTGAATGGAGTCATAGTGTTGTGAAAGCATGATGGAGAGTAGAATCACACAGTTTAAGAAAAAAAAAAGAATGGATAATGCTATGCCCCTCACTTTCTACCCCTGCACTATCTATAAAGAGCATGTAGATCTGGCTAATTTTTGACTATAGATTCTAAATAGAGCTCATTTCCAGGGCCAGTTTGAGTTTCTTTACCTTTTGAAGTTGTATAATATGAAAATTATTTGAAATAATCCAGGGAAATTATGATAAGCAATATGGAAAAGTTAAAAAATGTTAAAGTTCTTAAAAATCTTTGCATCATGTTTTCTTTCTCTTCCTGTTTCCAGGGTAATTGGTTGAACAGGAAGGCAAATGACATTTGTAAACAATCTCTGAAAGCCAATTCCTCTCTAGCATTCCCAGCATTAAAAGTTCTGCAAAATACCCAGGGCTATTAGGCATATTCACTCTCTTTGCTGGCATTGTTCCCGTGGATGTTGAGTTGTAAATATTTCTAGAAATGAGCATTTTTTAATTGTGCTAGTGTTGAATGCTATGCACATTTCAAAATCTATTAAGAATGACCTTTTACAATCCTGACCTTAGCTATGCAGTATTGAGTTCAGGAGCCGTGCAGAAATATTTTGCCTCAGGTCAGGATGGAAGACACATAAATAAAGGCTGCCAGAGCTCCTGGGGAGAATGAAGTGGCCTAATACTTCTCCTTTTTGTGAGATCTAGCTAAGTAGTGCTGCCAGCCAGCTCTCCATCACCCATTTTAGGGCATTTTTCCATAGCAGTTGTATACTTTATGTGAGCATGGTTTTTTTTTCCCTTCCACCTTCATTTGTGCAATGTGGTGCTTCTAGGCTGTGACAAACCTGGTTCTCCACAGGTTAAAGTTCTCACTGCGTGTATAATGGCCTTTAGCATGCCAGTGCAGCACTCATCTTCAAACACAGGTGTTCAGACTCTCTTTCCTTGCAAGATCTTTCTTGCCGAGACAAACTTACATTGCTCTTGCCAGTTCAAACCTCGGGGGGGTTTAGAGCTGAAGCTGATAAGGAATGATGAGCCTTGGTTGTACAGTAAGATGAAAGGTTATTAGTACCTTTCAGATGATGAGTATGAAATGTCACACAATTTCCTTGCTGCAATCTCTTACTGTTTTGCAGACACATGTGAAAAGGGCAATTTTTACTGACATGACTCATTCTGACCAAGACTGTGTAAAACAATTCCTGTTTTTTAAATATGTGTGCCAATCACCTATTGATTATCTTTCATTAAGCCAGATTAAAGAGTCAATTAATTTGAACAAAAGTTGTTATCCATGCTTAGGCAGTGCTTTACTTTCAGATTACTACTAGCGTTTCAAACCCTTTATTTAATACAAAGGCATAGTAACAAAAAGGGAAAAGGGCTATGTTTAATGCTCCTATGTGTCAAAGCCTGACCCCTAAGAACATACAGGCTATTACTTCTGATAAGGAAGACTGTAAGGTTTTAACCTACTGCCTTATGCTTCATATAGTTTCCTAGGATATTTGAGGAATTTTCTTTGATCCCAAAGAGTAACAATTTCAGTTTACTGACTGGATTGCCATAGAATAACATTTTTTTCCCCATATTTGGTAAAGGTTATAATGAAAGTAGTACAACGGAACAATAGGTTCATGATCAAACAGTCAGAGAGTATGACTTTCTTCCATTTGCAGGCATTGGTGAGGGAAGAGTAGTAGGCACAAACTGATAAGATGTTAAAATTATGGTTTAGAACTGTGATTGAGTAGTTCAGACTGCCAATGAAAACATGGAGAGCTGGAAGATGACTTGCTTTGAATCACCACTTAGTGCCCAGTAACACATTTTTCTTCCTTTGCTTCTTAGCTCCTACGACATAAGTGTTTATTTGGAAATTAATTAAACTCCAATAGCTGTTAACAGTTAAAGCGATTTCAGAGAATGAAAATGATATATTTCTCTATAGATACAGGAAAGCAATTCATATGAAAGGCATTTTCTAATAAACTATTGTTCCAGTTGGAGTGAGCAAATACATTTGCCGGATTTCAATCAAATCAATGCTGGCAGAATTCTATTGTAGCAATTACATTAAGAAGTCATTTTTATCACTATAATACTAGTTTTGATGGCACTGTGTTTTCTTCTAGGTGAAGAGATGATTTATTTTAATGTTTTATTGTTTATAATTATCAAGTTTATTACCTGTAATCTGAGTTTGACCATACTATGTTGACTTCTTATTGTCTGTGCTTTGTTGTATTGGTTCTTACTAAGGGTTAACCATACCTTGGTCATGAAGACATTCTGGCCTCTGATCATTTCCATTTTAATGCAGCCACACTGGGAATTTTTGCCACTTTCCTTGTGTTACTATTCATCTAATCTGTACATCATAAAGCTAAGTTTGTAATAACCATGGCAAATGCAATTTATCACTACCAAATACATATATTTACATGTAGATCAGAGAAAACATAATGACTTTTCCAAGCGCCTTAGTTTTAAATCACTTGTAATCACTTTTAAGGAAGACAAACCTGTGCAACTCTTCTGGCATGTTTTGTATTTCTTATGGACTTCAAAGATGAGGTATATTCTTGTGGGTTTTTAAAACTGGACAACTTTTTTTTTTTGCAGGTGAAAATAAACTTTAAAAATTATGTAACTGCAGTTGTTCAGGGAATCTAAAATTTATTTCTGCTGCATATCAGTTTGGCAGAGTACTTGAAAGATTTAGAAAAAGTTCTACCTCACTGAATATAATGGCAAATACAATTACTAGTGATAAAAAAAGCCCTGCTATGATCATGTTATAGTGTTTTTTTGTATTGAGTTTGCCGGGCCAGATTTTGGTGGTGGAGGGGCTGTAGGGGTGTCGTCCCCTAAGTCTGACAGAGCCAATTCCAGTCGGCTCCAAAATCAGCCCCGCTGCTGGCCAAGGCTGAGCCTGTTGGTGATGATAGGATAGAAATACCTCTGTGAAAACATATTTAAGAAGCTCTGAAAAAGGAACTGGGCCACACAACACCTGGCATAGAAAGAGAGGAGGGAGAATATGTGAAGATACCAAGGTCAGTGAAGAACGGGGATGATGTTCTCCAGGTGCTGGATCAGAGTCCCCTGGGGTGTGGTGAAGACCACGGTGAGTCAGACTGTCCCCCTGCAGCCCGTGGAGGTGACAAGGGTGTAAATGTCCACCTGTGGTCCGTGGTCCAGAGTGAGTGGATGCCTAAAGGGGGCTGTAGTCCCATGGGAAGCCCGCACTGGAGCAAGTTGTTGTCAGAACTTGTAACCCATGGAGAGAGAGAGAGAAGCACGTGCTGGAGCAGGTTGGCTGGTAGGACTTTTATGACATCGCAGAGGACTCACACTGGAGCAGTTTCCCCCTGAAGGACTGCACCCCGTAGAGAGACTCAGGTTGGAGCAGTTTGTCAGGAACTGTCTCTCGTGAGAGGACTCACATCAGAGAATGTGTGTGAAGATCATCTCCTGTGAGAGGGATCCCACAATGGCCCATTCCCTGTTCCCTTGCGCCACTCAGAGGGAGGAGGTGGATAAATTGGGATTGATGTTAACTCTGGGAAGAAGAGAGGGATGGGAGGAAGGTGTTATTTTTTAAAAAGATCTGGTTTTATTTCTCACTGTTTTTCTCTGATTTGTTCTTTAGTAAATTTAACTAATTCTCCCGAAATCAAGTCTGGTTTGCCCAGGATAGTAGATGAGGGTGATTTCCTTGTCTTTATCTCAAACCATGGGCCCTTTGGTATGTTTTCTTCCTCTGCCTGGCAGAGGAAGGGGGATGACAGAGCATCTGTGGGCATCTCGCTGCCGGCCAGGGTCAAACCACAACGTTCTTGTAACTTTCCCTAGTGTTGGAGACTATTAAAGGACTACAGTAGACCAAAAACTGCCACTAGCTATGTAGCTGTTCTGGACCCTTTGAAGAGCTGTGGTGAGATAAGTGTCTCAGTGCCTCATGTCTCCCACTTTGCACATGTAAAAGTGCATGCCTCTGTATGGTTTTATACACACCCTTTGATGTCTGATGGGGTTTTTCCCTGCTCTTCAGTAAGGGTCTGTACCATCAAGGATTTCTCCCATAACTCAAGGTCTTGATTATATCACAGGAGTGCTTCTAGTTTTTTATTAGTTATCTGATATAGCACCTCTGGAGACCCTCTTGCATATTAAAAAGTAGTGTAGCTGCCAGATGTTGCACTGAGTTGTGAATAGTCTTAGCTTTATGCTAGAACTGTTCAAAGCTTAAATAATTAATTCACAAAATGCAGAGGAAAATGCTTTTCGGGGGAAAATATTGTGAAAATATTAACTTTTATTTTCATTGTTTGGACCGTATCTTGAGTTGCTTAGCCTTTACTGACACAAAATTCACATTTATGCGATTAATATTTTGCTTATGTAGTGATTATGAAGCACAATGCTTGGCCTTTTTAAAATGTCTCTTTGATGGGGCTTTTAATTAACAGTGTTGTAATGTGATTTGATATGCTGTAATTTTTTTGTGCATTAAGGCACTCCAAAGTACTTGGATTGAAGGCAATATAAACTGAAATGATGGTCATATAAAATATCCAAACACTTACTTCAGTCTAATGTAACAAAACATTGTGCACCCAAAGAAGGCATGGAAAACCTAACACTGAATCTTAGCTATTCACTTCATCATGTCTTTAATGACTGCTGTTATGCAACTTCAGGAATGTAATTTCCTTTCTTAAGGAATTATTTCTTATTATTCCACACAATGTGTACTACTTTCTGTACTTAAGCAACTCTTTTCATGATGTCAGGAAGAACTTTGATGAACAAGTCATGCTAGATCAAGGCCACCTTCCATAGAATCAAGTTGCATATTTATATTTCCTTCTTACTTCACTGCCATCTCTTCATTATCTGTAGTAGTGAGGCAGGGCTATCCTAGAAAGTGGGAGAGAAAACAGCCAAACTAAACTTCTTGGTGCTTGGGAGAGGAGGATGTGGAGAGGAGACACCTGATATGGAGGAGGGCCTCAGCTCACTGCTGCAAAGCTGTATTACTGCCCATGAAGGGCATTCTGTATCAGCCAGGACTGCAGGATGAGGACCACAGAGGTGTTGTCTAGCATGTTGTCTAGCTCTTCAGAACCTCCTGCAAGTCTTCGCTACTGAAACCCCATTTTTCTGCAGTGGTCTGCCCTGCAGCAACTTGTCCCAAGTTCTCCCTCCTCTACTCTACATTTACTAGGGGAAAGAAATAATTTTCTGCAACTTCTTGGGTTTCAGTGTGTCCCCCAAGGAACCAATTCTCTTGACTCTTGTCCTTTTTGGTTCCTTACTTTTTTAGTTTTCCCACTTCACAGTCTTCTAATTCCCCATTCACCAGTCTTTTTCCTCTTCTCTGCAGGCAATCACACACAAAATGTTCCCATTTAGTCCCCTTTCCCAACTTCCTCATGCTTCTTTAAATACTTCTGTATTCCCAGTTGTGGTGATGATCCCCTCCCCCTGCTCTACACAGCCTGCACAGGTGATGTGTTTGCTGTCCCACTTCTACCTCCAGTGTACCTGAATCTCCTTTTAAACTTTTCAGTATAATTTCTTGTAGTGACCTCTCTGTCCTAGCTTCAGATAAACAGAACCAATTTTGTTCAGTGATTTTACTTTTCAGATTAGGCTCTTTGAAGACACCACACTTTCTGAAGTTAGCAGCATGTATTTGTAGACCGTTGCAGTCTGCTACTAGCAGTGATAACACCTGATGTTTACAGTTACTGCCAGGGATTGGTATGCAGAAAGGCTTTTGCCCTGCCCTGCCCTTCCTTGACCTTCCCTGACCTTGCCCTGCCCTACACTGCCCTGAGTATTTGAAAAATTAATCACATGAACAGCTACAGGAGTTACGTCAGTAGTCACTAAAAAGAGAGGGAAAACAATGTACATAGCCATTCAAAGAGGCTGCAATTATCAGCTAAAGTAACCAATTTGCATAATTTCCCCGTAACTATAACAAACCCAACTCAGTTTATATTTTGAAATTCTCAGCATTGTTCATGTAACATTGGACTCATTAGGATTAAAAGGGCCTTTCTTGCCTTCTGCGCCTGGCTTCAAACCTTTTTCCTTGATAGTTTCTCTCTGCTGGTATTAGTTTTGTCTTTTAACTCATTCTTGATCACTTAAATTGTGGTATTTGGTCCTGAGCCTGGTCCTCTGCAGTTATCAGGAAGGTATACTTCGTTACCTGTATCACAACCCAGTGTCAGTATGAAAAATGTTATGAGGTGTTGTTAAATAGTTTAGCTACGTGCTTGAAGGTCCATATCAAAATGAACATTGTGAAAGTATGAGAATCCTTAGCACATAATGTTAAAATGAGGGGTTTTTTGATTCTTGCATTTGGTAATCCTGTGGGGGGAAGGTAAAGCAACAGCCAAAACTTGAGTATGTGACATTTAGGTAGAAGCCATCCTTATAATTTATAACATGTACTAAGACCTCAGATATGAATGTCAGTTTTCATACAGAGTTTGTCTACTGTATTTGCCTTTTGTAGCCTGTCAATGTGTATTAAGTTGGCATTCAGTCATATGCTTATTAAAATGAATTTCTTTTTCACTGGTTCCATAATTATTTTAATAGATATGTTGCTGTAATTTGTCTCTATTACTAAATTTGATGAACTGATGGAAAATTGCAAAATGTGACACAACAGTCAAGTTTCTCATTTCAATTGCATTGCATTGAATACTTCATATTTCTTTGAATATTTAGTCTTTGATTTATAATGTTTGCAGAATACTACATTAGGATTCAAATGAACTTTACATTTTAATGCCTAAGCAAATGTGATAATTCTCTTAGCACCAAAATGAAATCTAATTACTGGCATTATTGTTTAATCACATGGAGTAGTGCTTCTACTGTATCCTTCAATTATGTTTAACATATTGTTAAATTAAGTTCTGAAATATCTTCTATCACCGGAAAAGAAACTGTAAGTATGGAATAGAAATCACCTAATTCGGGAAGACTATTTCAATGTAATCTTCAGGCACCATGTGGAATGATTTAAATACAATTATAATATTGGTAACTATTAATAATGCTCTGTGATAAACCATGTATGGTTAAGATGAAGCTTCACTGTCCCTATACAGGTCCCTGTGGGAAGAAATTAAAGTAGTAGGAGAAAAATCCTTGTGAAAATGTACTTATATTCTTCTGAACTGTTTTTAACAGCAGGTATAAGATGTTAGAATTTGAGGATATATTTGGAACAGTTCTTTAGGGAAAGTTTTAAAGAGAAACTATGAAAGGACGTATTTTACCAGCCTGACATTTCAGGTATAAAACTGCCAGCTAAAGGTGCACCAGCATAAGCTAGTCCTGCCTCACATCAAATAAAAAGTCTTATATAAATTTGATATGGCTAGCTACTCTGCTGGTGAAAGATGTAGCATCAGGCTAAACCAAATATATATATTTTAGGTCTCAGCCATTAGATGACTCTATAGGCACAATAAAGGAAGCCCTATAGGAGCTTTGACTGCCCTATAAGGATCCATGTTGGAAGCTAAGAACAGCTGAGGACTGCGATGTTGAAGAAAGACTTAAAGAAGTTCCTTGATCATTCCTATAACAAAGAAATGGAAAGTGTACCTTAAAAGCCTGAGGAAAGCAGGTGTAAAAGCACTGGAAAGTATGCCAGGAAGTGGATTTGTTCTATGAAATAAAGGGAGGGGAAAGGTGAAGAGATTCTGGGAAATGAAAGAGCTCCAGGTTTCCTCCATTTACAAACAAAGCAGAAATCATGAAACAACTTCATCTTTGATTGTAGATAAGAACAAGGAGAGCAAATGTAGTCTGAAAGGCTAGTAGATAGGTCAGAATATCTTCCTTTTAATGAGTGGTGTAGAAAGCCACTTGAGTTTCTCTCAGCCTGAGGAAGATAACTCTAGAAGCATCTCTTTATAAAAGACAGAATTTTTGCACTGGGTTGCTGATTTGTATCTCTGCATTTAGAGAAGACTGAATAATATTATCTGAAGTCAATCATTTTTTATGTTATGTGGTCAATTCATTTTCTATTACTCATCTTTCTCTGTATGTCATGAGTGACATACATGATTTCTTAAAATATTAAGGAAAATTGTGCAGTTTTTGAAGTATATGATAACCCATGTGTAAAACTTATATGCTTAAATGCTGTACTGAAAAGATCTCAGATAAGTACCATGGTTGTAAGACTTTTTCATACTAGTCTGAATATCAAATGAATATGATAACTGTTGAAATTGTGGGTGACTTGCCTAAGATTTAAAATTGAGGTTGAATTAATAAGCCCACAATTTAATTGCTGTCTAAACCCCCGCTCCCTGAAGCTGGAAATATTAAGAAATTCCCTTATGAAATTATTTTATAATCAAAAGTGGAATGTCATGTTTAAAATCATTGCTCTTTTCTATACTCAGCAGAGCTTCCACTCCACTGATTACAGATGGGCTTTTAAGGCACTACTTTCCTTCTAGCACCAAAATTCCAAGTTGAACTATTTTGCACTTCAAAATTTCTATATAGCTAGGAGCGAGTTTCTGCAGAATCAGCACGGCTGTACACACATGCATGTTGGAGTCTTGCTTAGTTGGTTGCTTTATCAACTCCATCACAAAAAAAAAGTGGAGTTTACTGCAGTTAAAACTTCAAGCTAAAGGGTAAAAAATATATTAATTATATCAGTCCTTGCCTTTCTCGCTGTTTTGGTATAGTTCAAGTTTGGGCATTTTCAAATCTTTAATGATAAGAACTAATTTTTGGCTGCTTACTACCCTGTTGGGACACTGGATCAATTCAGTAATCGAACTAATGGACACCTCTGAAAATGCTTAAGCTCTGTGAATTTAGATTGGAAATGTTTTCTTCAAAACATGAAGATCTAGAGCTACTAAAGTGCAGCAGGACAGAGTCAGTGCAAAAATCAGTTACTGAGAACTATGTGCACTAGTGTTGGAAATGTGCTACATTTAGTCAGCCAAAGCAAGGGAGTGATACAAGGGAAGAATCAGAGAATCATAGAATGGCACAGGCTGGAAGTGACCTTAGAGATCATCCAGTCCAACCTCCCTGTCATGGGCAGGGACACCTCTCAACTAGATCAGGCTACTCAAGGCTCCGTCCAACTTGGCCTTGAACACCTCCAGGGAGGGGGCAGCCATAACATCTCTGGGCAATTTATTCTGAAGTCTTGCCACCCTCGTATGGAAGAATTTCTTCCTAAGATCTAATCTAAATCTATTCTCCTTCAACTTCAACCCATTTCTCCTTGTCCTGTCAGTGGACATTCTTTTATTGGAAGGCAGCTATTAGGTCCCCCCGAAGTCTTATCTTTTTAAGACTGAACAATCCCAGTTCCTGCAGCCTGTCCTCGTAGCAGAGGTGCTCCAGCCCCTGGATCATCCTTGTGGCCCTCCTGTGAACACACTTCAACAGATCCATGTCCTTCTTGTGGTGGGGGCACCAAAACTGGATGCAGTATTAGAGGTGTACAGCGTCAAGGTAAATAATCTAATGTTTACTAAATGGACAAATCACTGGGTTTTATAAATTTGTACTTAAATAGAAATCTTAAACACTTCAAGGGGGATTCTCACAAGCCTGTAAGGTGTTGGCTGTCAGTATCTAAAAGGGCATTTCAAACAGAAATTAGTCTAGCCCTGGTACATTAAAGCCATACATAAGTGTTGCTGTTTATTTACATGAGGAAGAAAAAAACCCCACAACAAAAGAGAAAGCAATAGATTACTTTGAATGTTTCTGAGACTAAAAACAGGGCAAGAGAGCATTTTGAAGTAAAAAGAATGCAGGTCTGAGGGAGAAGTATTCCACCTTAACCAGCCACTGCAAACAGGAAGCTGAGAAATTATGACTTTTCTTTTAAACTGTGTTTATCTACCTGACTATTCGTGCTGATGGCAGCTTATATAAACGTCAGTCATTTTTCCTGAAAAACAGATGAAGTTAAATGGACCCTTCCTTGGAATCTGACATCCTTCACTAGCATGCTACTAAAAGGGTGTATAAGCTATAAATTGAAAATGATGTACTGCACTCAAATGACATAAGTTTCTTAGCTACTTATTTTAAAAGAAAAATTAAGACAGATGAATATTTTAGCAGTCTATGAAAAAGACATAACTTTGAAAATGTCTGAAGGGCTGACAAAGACAGCATATACCACTTTTATTGTAGTACTAGATAGGAAGGCTTTTGCACTGTGAAATAATTGCATTTTTTAATACAGTTTCTTATACATCATGGGTAAGATACAATGTTTTCATTTCCTAGTTTTATGACTTTTACTACATTTCTTAAAGAAACCCCAAATTCTTTCTCCTGAAAGTATGAAGATGACAACAAAAGAAATATTTTGAATTCAGACTGAATACATAAACCTGTATTAATAAAGCCAGTGGGGTTTTAGGCATGTGACTTCCTTTAATTTTAGAATTTACAACATGATGTTACTGAAAGTACACACTTCATGTGTTTTAATGTTCATGAAAAACAATTGGATTGAATTTTTATGCGTGATCTGTCATGACTTGTACATTATGCAGTTTGCAACAAAAATTAGTAATGTGCCCGAGAGTTTTACAGGAAGCTGAAGGCATAACAATTGTCCTGAACTCCTGCATCTTTGACTGAGAAATATTGTCACAGCAAGAAATTAAAGTACAAGAAAACATACAAGATAGTAGAATATCTGAGGCAGTGGGGGAAGACTGAACTGTCAGAAAAATGTATTAAGTCTTTGTCGCCACACAGCTATCCATTCTAGATAATAGCTTTATTCACATACGAATATATCTCTGTTCTTGTACTTATGTTTAAATCTAAATGAAGTCATTGTTATGCTTTAAGTCAGGAAAAACCAGTAAATCAAAAATTGTAAACAGGATGTCTTTGCGGATGTGTTTTGGGGAAATGACTACCGAAATGACCATTACTATTTGCTTTCTTGTACTCCATTCTTATGGTCTCTGCAGTATTTAATGGACACTTGGCACAAACTGTATTGGCACAAGTATTTTCCATTAAAGCTCCAAGGTGATACAATTGTTTCTCTTGTATGATTGTGAGCCTGATCTGCAATATTTTATTTCTGTTGATGTATATGACACTTAACATGAAAATATCTCTCTGAATTTGAATCTACTGTACTATATATATGCAGAAGTGTTTTCTCCTAAGAGCTTAGATTTTTAATGAACCTTCAAATATGACATATAATTTGTTTTAAGGCAGAGCACTTCAGATTTATATTACTAGATTTTAAATTATACTTAAGCAGATGAAAAGATCTGTACTCTTTTTTATGTACTTATAATTTTTTCTCTGTTCCTAAACATTTTATTAGAGTTAATCTCTTCACATTTGGCATTTTCTTTCTACGCTTGCATTGTCCAGTTGCCTCTAACCACTTTCTTTCGTGTTTATATATGTGGCTGTTGGATTTTGTTGTGGGTTTCTTGTGTTTTTTTTTCTTATTTTTTCCTTTCAGTTTTTCTTTTCTTTGTTCTTTCCTTTAGTTCCTCCATTACTTTTACTTCTTACTTTCCTGTGAATGTAAATATTAGATTTTCACATAAATCTCCACCTATGTTGAACTGGTACTTGCTTTTCTGTCTGAAGTATGGTCCTTCCTTTTTTACTGAGCCTAAATGTATCTTTTGGAAGTTCACTTTTTAAAAATTCTTTCGGACTATTTAAAGTGATGTATATTGCTTAAATATTTATTGACTTTCTTCTGTTTATTTATTTTTCTGCTGTATCCTGATCCCTCAGTATGATAGATTAAAAAGTTGCTGTCACTGAGAGAGCTTTCTGTGTCACAGCTGGTCCAACATGCATAGTACTGGGATTTTCTCCCAAAAGCTTATTGCAAATAAATTTTGCACTGTGCAGAACTAGGAGCAAGTGACTACATTTTACCCTGAAATATCAGCAATTCTTGTAAATAATTTTTATAAGGCTTAAGTTAAATCTCATCTGCTATTAGTTAACGGGACCGTTTCCGCTGTTGATGTAGGTTTCGTAGCACTTCAGAATTTCTAACATGTCTACTGATTCTTTTCCCCGGCATTTAAGCAATAAAGAGAAGTTACTGATAAAAGGCAAGATGTGTGTGTATTCTCTACATCATATGAGCATCTTTGGCAGCGGGGGTAGCCTAGAGGTCCCTTCCAACTGCCAGTATTCTATGATTCTATGATTCTATGATTCTATGACCTTCTGTGGCAGCAGGCATGGGGGTAGTAAAAGCTGCAGATGTCTTTCTTCCGGTGTGAAGCAATACTCAGAATACCAACAGCCAGCTTTGCTGTCTTCCTGGTGACACATCAGAGAGTTGGAGAGCTGGAAAAATTCATCATTGTCATATTTAAAGGGACCTTGGCAGAAAGCCTTGGAAAGCCTTCGTTATTATGTCGCTGTTGCTGTCACAGTTTTGAACACAGTCCTAATAGTAATGGAAAGAGAGGGAATATGTTCACATTTTCTCTATTACCCTTGGATAGAATTATCTGCTGTATTCTTGTCACGGCTCTTTGCTTTTCTATGATCCTGTCTTCCAAGAGGCTTGCAGATCAGCAGTGATTATCTGTTTAATTGAAAGCATCTGGATTTTTTCATCTAAGTGCATCACTTTATACCATGAACTTATATGACACTTCACCCACACACAGCAGCCACAACAGAGTGAACGGTAGCTGCTCATCTGCAGACAGAATGATTCCAGATCAAAACTCATCTTTATCTTTTGACCTATTACTGAGCATAGCTGTCTTCTTCACCATAGGGAAAATATCCTGTGACAGGAGTGTCCAGTGTATGCCTGAAGGGACAGGAGACTTCAGCTGAGCTGGACATTCCCCACACTGTTCCTGTTGCTGGACTAGTATGCTGTTCATACTTAATTCATTCTGCTTCTAGAGCAAATTCTCAGGAGACACCACACTTTTAGTTTCAGTTTAGGGAAGACTCATTTCTTGCTCTTAACCCTGGCTAAGATGTATCTGTTTCTCGTGTCATACACATTTTGTCATTAGCAGTTCCTACTCTCAATTAACTTTTTCCCTGCCACCCCTCTACTTCCCCTGTAAGAGACTATTTTACATGTTTGTCTCAACCTTGCTGAAATTCCTTGCGAAGAAGAGACTGTTAAATGTTTGTTTCAACCTTGCTAAAATTCCCTGTGAAGAAACTTCAAGGCTGATGTCTGCAAGCTTGGACCATTGAAAAGTCCTAGATAACAACTCCAGAGCCCAGCCCAGATAAGCCACGAGGTTTGAAGTCCTAAGCAACAACTTCTGGGCCCGGCTCGGCTGCTGATACGACAGCTGTCTTGCAAGCCCAAAGGTGTGCAAGCCCAACGGCCCACCGTTGTAACCGCTGATAAGGCAGCTGTCCTGCAAGCACAAAAGCCCAACAGTGTGCAAGCCCAAAGATGTGCAAGTTGTCAAGTCATGCTACACCTGCAAAAATGGGACCTCCAGACACCTATGCATGCTTCACAGAGGCGGTGCTGGGGGGGTGAAGATCACTCCTGACAACCCTCATATGCACGCACTAAACAGGAGGAGGATAGGCAAAGCAGTGCTTGGGACACTATATAATGCCACCGCGAACAGCTCTTCTTTGGAGATCTTTCCCACCGAATTGAAATGAGTGGACCTGTGAGATGTCGCTGGATCTGTGGTGATAGCTATACTTCTTGTTGTCTTAAATGTTTTACTGCTTTGCTTTTCCATTTCCTCATCTTTCTTTCCTATCGCTCTCCAATGGTTGTTAGTCAATAAAAGGTTTTGCTGTTGTGACGTCTGACACAGTTTGTGTCTTAATTTCACCTTTGGGATCAAAACAAATCACCTTGACTCTAACCTCTATCAGGTATAAGCAGGTCAAGACACTGACCCCAGAAAGATGAATTTTTAACAAACTGTATTCTTTATGCTATCCTAGGTTTACACACACATAGCAGCACTTTCATGAATTTCTGATTTAATTTTAAAATAGATGCTGGAAAGTGCTCCAAGTCTTTTTTTTTTTTCACTTGGATTTTTTTTTTTCTCTGCTGTGAGGTATATGTTTTATGTCCTTTTCCAATCACTTTCACTTTTTGTAAAAAAATGTTAACATATTCTATTTTATGCAATTGGTTTAAGTAAATGGCACATCATGATCTGAAATTATGTAGATTCTGCAACCTTAATAATTTTCAGAAGGAAATTTGTTACATTTTAAAAGAAAACAGCTATTCTACTCTTTCTTACATTTTGAGAATGGACTTCATATGAAAGTGCAGATACTTCCATGCTTTCTGATGTCACAGATCATTACAAATATAATATATTCACAGATTCACAGAACAGTTGAGGTTTTCAGGGACCTCTGATGGTCATCTGGTCCAAACCTCATGCTCATGCAGTGTCACATAGAGTAGGCTTCCCAGAAGCATGTCCACATGGTTTCTGAACATTTCATAGGAGATTCCATCACCATGCTGAGCAACCTGTGCCAGTGCTCAAACATCTTCTCAGTGAAAAAGTGTTCCCTGATGTACAGAGGGAACCCTCTGTTTTTTAGTTAGTGCCCATTACCTCTTGTCCTGTCACTGTGCACGACTGGAAAGAGCCTGACTTGGTCCTCCTTGTATTCTCCCTTCATTTATATACTTTAATAAGATTTTCCTGAGTCCTCTCTTCTCAAGATTGAACAGTCTAAGGTCTCTCAGCCTTTCCTCATAGAAGAAACGTTTCAGTCCCTTTATCATCTTTATGGTCCTGCATCAGATTCTGTGCAGTAAGTCCACGTCTCTTTTCTGCTGAGGACCCCAGAGCAGGACACAGTACTCCAGTTTTGGCCTCACCAACACTGAACAAACAGTAAGGATCAACTCTCTCAACAATTTGTCTAATGCAGTCCTAGGTACCACTAGCTTTCTTAATGGCGAGGATACATTGATGGCTTACGTTCTGCTTTCTGTTCCCAGGTTTTTTTTTTGCAAAGCTGTTTTTCAGCTGGGCCTGCAGCATGTACCAGAGCCTGGGATTGTTTCTGCCCAGCTGCAGGACTTTGCACTTCCGCTTGTTGAAACTGATGAATTTCCTGTCAGCTCATTTCTCAAGCCTCTCCAGTTGCCTCTGTCTGTACCAGTCCTCCAGTGTTTCAGTCATTCCTCCCATTTTTCTGCCTTCTGAAAGTACCTGAGGATACCCCCATCATCTAGATCTTTAATGAAGACATTAAATAGGATCAGAGACAGTACTGACACCTGGACTGCAATGCTAGTTACTGGGATGGTGCTTCACGGCAGCACATATTCACACAACACGTATTTACGCTGGCTAGTACACATGTGACTTAGCTTATTTCCGTGATGTATAGATGTCTTCACAGAATATATGAATATTACTGAACAAAATAGCAGTTCGCTAAGGGGTAAAACTTTTCAAAGGTTTGTTTTCAAGTGTTGATGATAGATGCCATTTAAACACATAAGTCTCTTTAGGTTTACAAGCAAACTTAGTTAAATTAAATCTTATCACTCTAAAACTAAGATTCTTCTACCTAAAATTCACTTTAAATTAAATGGCATTCCTTATTCTTCCATCCACAAGATAATAGCCTCCTACCCCATGCTCTTCATAAAGACAAAAAAAATAAACCTGTAAACACAATCTGTTTCATCTTGAATTAAAATCTGAGACAGCATATTCAGTTCATGTTAAAGTCTTGGTCCACCTTGGCATATGTAGACTGATCTTGAAAAAAAGATATATTGTGACTATCAGTCAAACCTGTATCACTTTGTATGTGTAACAGATGCCTCAGGCAAGAGAATTTATTGTCCTCTATCTGCTTAACCAGACAATATAATGCACCTAATTATAAAATCCCAGCCGAATACTGTACTGTGTACTTATCATGTAAATATTTGCTGTTGGTTAAACTTTTCAAAAGACGTAAAGATCAAGGAATTAGCACATAAATGTTATAAACTACATAGTGAATGAATAGTTTGCAAGTTTTCTGCTTGTCTAAAGTTTGCAAAATACTGAAATGCCATATGTGTACAGCTAAGATATTTGAAAATAAATCTCCTATACTAATATTTTTAAATGCACTGTCATGATTTAAAAGCTTAAAATATTGGTCTTAAATGGTCCAAACATTAAGAAATTCCTTATTTGATAAACTATACAATTTAGTGTCTGAGTATAAATCAAATTACAATAAAAATTACAATACAAATTACGTTATAAATTGCAATATGAGCTAATCAAGTAACACTGGGCTACCTTTTGAACTTTAAAACACTTGAGGTGTTCACTTGGCTAAATCACTCTTCTTCTGTCCCCAGGCTTACTATTGTAATTTAGATTCTGTCAGAATTACAGGGGATGTTACGTACTGTTGATGCTACAGAGAAGAGTTCTGAAAGAGCATCACTGTGGCAGATGTCCAAAGGAGAGATCCCATATGGATAATCTTTCCTCTTGGAATAATGTGACATTAATTCCATTAACCACTCCAAGACATTTTGTTTCAGATGGTGTATATGAGAAATTTGTTCAGTCAAAATCTTTAATAAAACACAGGGAGGGAGAAACCCAGGGTTCTGAGTACCATTTATTATATAACTCTCAGGAATAATATAATTTTTTAAGTACCTGCTGTGATTCAAATTATTTCCCTGAAATATCTGCTTCAAGAAGATTCTCTAAGAAAGCCAACTTTCACACAGAATACAACCTCCAAAACTTCAACATAATCAAGGAAATTTCTTATAAAACTTTACTATGAATTGTACATGTATTAAAATAATTATCTCAGCATGCACATTTGTTTGGCGGTTGCTTAATAAGAAGTAAAAGTTAATAGTCTTGTATTTCTGATGTAATCTATTGCCCTGTCTATCTACTAATCTTAAAGAAATATCAAATATCCCAGTGTTTGTTATTGGTTCAATAAAATTTAGGTATCAAGGAACAGCAGTATGTTGTTATCAAGATGGTATATTACAAGAGAGAACAAAGAAGTAGTATAAATTTACAAAAAACTTAAATGAATGGAGTGCGTTTTAAGTGATAAATCATCTGGAATATAAAAGATGACTGAAAGAGAACAATTTAATGAATAAAAATACAGTGAATTCCACATGCAGAAAAAGAAGAAATGGCTAATCTGTTATAATTTAAATAAAGGACAAAACAGTAATGGGATTTGAAAACACATGCATAGACGGAATCATTGCAAGAAATTTAGTTTTACATGTAGGAACAAATCCCAGAGGAGCATGACAATTCACATATCTTGTAGATCTGCCATCTCATAGCATGCCATGAATTTTTTTAACCCCAAATACAATTTATCCTACCTTCCAACCCAGATTAAATATTACTGCAATTTAACTTCTGTGAGTATTGTAAAATTATTGAAGACATTTTTAACCAAATAATCGAGATGTTTCTGTTCTTAAGGATTTTAATTTTTTATCGAAAAAAACTTGGTCTTCTGCTGCAAGCCATTGTCTGCTAAACAAAGACAATGCTTACTGAAGAGAAAAAAATAAAATTATTATGTCTATTGATGCATGTCTCAGGCTGCAATGACCTTCACTAATCCAAGATATTCTGAGGTGTAGCAATGTTGCTAAAGGTCATGTTTTAGAGCTCTTTTTTGTTTCTTCTGGTTTCTTAGAGATTGCAGGCTTTGCATTTTAGTCAATTCAGTATACTGAAAACAGATTGTGTGCTTATTCTGCTTTTAATGACATCGAATACATTAAAACCTGCAATGAATTCAATGACTCTGTCACTCAACTTAACAGTTCATTGCAAATCTGCATTAGAAATCAGAATTTCTGTGTGCAGTACTAGTATTGACTTTTAAAATATTTAATTGGATAAGACTGTCATACCTGAAAGTCTCTTACCATCATACATTGCTGTAGATAAGATCTGCACTGTCGCTCAGACTTTCTCTTATCTGCTTCCTCTTATGTAATACTCTCTTTGAGAAGTTCTTTGCTTTGAGATGCTTTTGTGTTTCCCCGATCCACAGTAACCAAAAACTTGCCGTTCATTAGTCTGAGGAATCTGAAAGCTACTTGTAAATATTTCAGTTACACTGCAATAAACTGTGATTGGAAATTTTCCTCAGGTACCCATAGCTGGTTGTTGGGTATCAAACATTTCCACTCCAGGAAGAAAGGCATTAAGTCTTACTGTATCTTCAACACTATTTTCCCACTTCTCTAAAGGCTACCTTCCTTAGCCTTCCACTAACAGCTGGTAGTGGAGCAGGATCTCGCATACCAGAAATCAGCATCTGCCTCCAGGATGGTGGGAGATCCACTTGCTTCCATGTATACATGTTGGGAACAGGGAGGAAGTTATGTAAAAGTCTTTGCTAGATTCCCAGGTTAAGAGTAGTATCTTCTCTAGGTTCATATCTAGTTAACCATTTAATAAATTCCATGCTGGACCCATAATTTCATGACAGGCAGTATTCAGGTTCTACCATGATGTGGCTGCTCTCCACTGATCTTCTCCGCATTACAAGCCTTGACACTCCCTCCTCTGGCTGCCTCTGCATGAGGCTCCTAATTCAGCTTTAGCTGAGGGAGTCTCAAACATCTGAGAAAATTGTAAACATTGCTTTTTCTCTCTCTGGTTTTTCTTTCTCTATCTCTGAGTATCATATTTGCTACATCATTAATGTATTCCACATTCCTAAAAAGCACAAGTTTCTTTCACTGGGGAAAAATTTTGTGCAGTTTTCCCCACTTCTGTGTGCTTTCACTCTTGACAGTCTTTATGGAGCAGTAAAGGATGTTGTACTGATGGGTATTGTCTAAAATCTGACAGTGCTTATAGGTATTTGTTCAATGCAATATCGCAAATATTTCCCGGAAATTTTCTATTAGCAAAAATGTGAGGCTTGGAGTAAAAGAAATGAATTCAAAACTATTTCTTGAACTAAGACTGTGGTGATTGATTAACAAACGGTAGGTTTACACACATTAGTTCATTACTTTCTACCTTACTGAGACTGGCAGAAAGATTACGGAAAGAGAATAACCTGGGTAGTTGAACTCAAAGCCAATTTTAAGGCTCAAAACCAAAACTGATGTACACAGAGTGCATATATGTCCATTTATGTTTATATATATTGTGTTGGGACTCTTTAGCATTTTTTTTTATTATTTTCTGGATTTTATGTCATAGAACCTTTCAAAGAAATAAAGTAATTTTTGATCACAGAATTTCAGGGTATTTCTGTAAGGGGCTCACTTTCAAAAGGACTTGAAGATGGCATCACAATGTGTATCCCCTTATTTATGTGGGACAAAATGACCCAAGGCTGGCAGGAGCACTTTGGGTGTCTGCATGCCCAAACACTGCCTGCAGAAGTAGAAGATTTATCCTGGTTTATGGCAATTGCTTTTACTACCCCATTCTGTTCCCTGCCTCATAAGGTATTGGGCTGGCTTCCCACTGAAGACTATGGTCAGTCTTTTTGGGAGTACTGCTCAAACACTGTCCACAACTCCTGCTTCTAACTCTCCTCTGTGGAAGTCTCTCACTTCTTTGGCACAATCTGAACATGACTTTAGAGCAGTAGTTCTCATCTGGAGAAGGATGATAATTTACATCTTCCTTTACAGAAAGCCTGGGCAGGAGGGAAGCATCCGGTTGGGGCTACGCCATCTGGAAAGAATCTGAATCCAATGTGATGTGTTCTGGTAAAGTATTAGCCAGTATGAGTCTTCCTCTGAAACTAAACCTGAGGTTTTGATGATGTTCTTTGCAATTGTTTAAATACTTCTTTTCTTCTGTGTGTTGGACTGCTAGATAGTGTTGTTAGAAACAGCAATCTGATTTTGTTCTTGCCTGAAGACAGAACATTTTGGAAATGCAGTCTGACAGACAGCTGTTTCAGTTAAACCACACACATAACAAAAGCTTGGATTATTTGAATCCATGTTCATTTGATCTATCAAAGTTTTTCTCCTAAAGGCTGCATGATATCAGAACTCTATTTTGGATATTAGTAAGAAATGTGAATCGTTCTTCTAAAACTAGTTATTTAATTTTCACATGCAGGTTATTTTTAGTTTTTAAAAAAAAACCTAAAAAAACCCCACAAAAGAAATAAGCAAAAGATGAATGTATGTAAATAATAATAGTTTTATTCAAATAAGTGTGAGAAGATATCCAAAGGATGAAAAGTTTTGGATAAGTGTTGACACCATTTTTTAATTTACCAATAAACTTCTGCAAGTTTGAAATAACTTTTAACCCAACAAATTGTTTCCAGGTTTACTATTGATGCAGTGTATTAAAAATAAGTTTTTAAACACTTATTCTCTTCTGTAATATATTAAATTATAATCGAATGAGGCAAGAAAGTAGTCTCAGAGAGTAATAAAGAAAATACTTTTTCTGCACTGATTTTTCATTTGTCTTTTTTGACAGAATATATTTTAGAAAAAAATATTATTATTTCCTTGCATAGTAGACAAGGTAAGAAAAATCTGAAACAATGTCAAGAAACCTATTGGTTAAACATGTTGTGATTTTAGTCTTTAGTTGTTCACATAAATTTGGTTCACACAGAACTGAAACTGACTTGGAAGAAATTTCATCCATCTTCATGCGAAAAACTTCCCTTCTATTTTCCTACTTTAACTGATATCAGGCTTTCAGCTTTATTACTACAGAAAAAAGTGGTTTGCACGAGAATGATTTGGGACATGGTCTTTATGTAGTATTTTTAATGTAAACCTTTGTTCAAACACTTAAGTTCATTATTGCTTAAGTTCTCTTTTGGTTCTGACAGCACTGCTCACTTCATATTAATGATCTGGCTTCCTCTTTTGACTGTCTACACGTCTGCTATTTATCTACTTTTCTGTGCCCACTCAACAATGTGATACAGGAGTATATCCTGAACACTGTTTTTTGCCAACAACTTCCACAGTCTAGACAAATGTGGAGACCTTTTAGGTGGAGAAATGGAGTATTTTGATGTATTACTGATCAAAAGATTTAATTTATGTAAGTAGTGTACAATCAGTTTTTATATATATAAGTGCAACTATTAGTCAGAAACAATTAGGCAGCTATAAGTTCCCTGAAATGACTAGCAAAATATTTTGCAGCCTTGCCCAGCCTCTCACTGTGAGGTTTGCTAATGCATACATGAGCAGCAGTCAAAAGGCAGAGTCTATTTCCAATAGAGAAAATCTTAGATTTTAGGCTTAGGAAAGGGATAAACCTGGCTGTTCTGTTCCTGGGCAAGGATAGATGTGAAAGATTACCATTATTTCATTCTCTTGGCCTAATCTTCCACAGTGTATTGCCTTCAGTCTCCCATAACATCCTCATAGGAAAACTCAAGAAATGTGTGACAGATGATTGAACTGTGAGGTAGATTGTGAACTGTCTCAGTAACAGAGTTCAGAGGGTTGTGATCAGCGGCACAGAGTCAAGTTGGAGGCCTGTGGCCAGTGGTGTTCCCTAGGGATCAGTGCCGGGTCCAGTTTTGTCCACTATCTTCATCAGTGGCCTGGATGAGGCGATTGTTCGCTGATGATGCAAAACTGAGGGGGTGGCTGACACACTGCAAGGCTGTGCTGCTACCCCATGAGATCTGGACAGGCTAGGGAGCTGTATTAAGGAGAATCTCATGAAGTTCAACAGGTACAGAGGCCTGCATCAGAGGAGGAATAACACCAGGCACCAGTACAGATTAGGGAACGTCCTGCTGGAAAGCAGCCCCGTGGAGAAAGACCTGGGACTCCTAGTGGACAGTGAGTTGTCTAAAAGGGCCAGCAGTATCATAGAATTATAGAATCATAGCATCATAGAATGCCCTAGGTTGCAAGGGACCTTAGAGATCATCTAATCCAACCTCGCTGCCATGGGCAGGGATGCCCTTAACTAGATCAGGTTGCTTCACTCTCCCAGACCCAGCCAATGTCCTCTGTGACTTGAGTGGTGTGGTTCAAGTGGTTACCAGTGAAGACTGAAGCAAAAAAGTTGTTGAGTACTTCAGCCTTCTCCATATCCTTGATAACTATATCACCTGTATCACTCTGGAGAGGCCTCACATTCTCTTTTGTTTTTGTTTTCACGTATCTGTAGAATCATTTTCTGTTATTTTTAATGTCCCTGGCCAGATCTGATTCCATCAAATGCACTGTCCTGGGTTTCATTAAGAAAAGTGTGTCCAGTAGGTCTAGGGAGGTTCTCCTCCCCCTCTATTCTGCTTTTAAGTGAGTGAATAGTGTCAAAACTTCAGCCCGCTTGTTGAAAGGTTGCAGTTTCCAAAACTGTATTTAGCTGTGGGTTTGGTTCTTTGGAGATGAAAGCTATTATGATCCACAATATTTATCTCTCATGTAATGTGCAGAAAATACCTTGAGTTGTACATCTAGTTAAACATAATCAAAATTAGCCTCAGAGATTTTAAAGAATATTAAGCTGTAAATGGAAATGTCCTTAAAAAGTGTAGTGTGCTGGTGGGTGACTCTAGCACCTGGATGTTATTGGACAGAGAGCTAAATAGGAGTATTTTTGATTTGTTGTGTATGAATTGCATGATACATAATGCTTCTTGGTTTGTTAATTAATACAATGATTTTGTTTGTCTTTCTGAAATAGCTATCAGAGAAGGAACATAAAGAAACAAGACGAAGGCAAACGAAGTAAGAAAGGTAAATATTAATACTTGCGTAATGTGTAATGATCGGTGGAAACAGGTATATACACTGCAAGTGAAGAACAGAAGCAAAAACTCTGACTCCGTAGATTCTGTGTCCGTAAAACTGTCTGATGGGAGATCTCAGGCTTTTAACTCTTTTGCTGCATCTCCTCTGTAAGTCACTTTAAAATATTTTTGTCTTTGGAATAACATCAGTAAATTTTGAGTTAGACAAGAAGGTATTTCTGGGAGCAGGGACTTTGGAGTCAGTTGGCACAGCGAAGCTGTAAGTTTATTAAATATTAGGGATTTTATCATAAAGCCACAGAAACCAGTAAAGAATACTTGAGCATTTCAATCTTGCATTCTAACCTAATCAAATTTCTTTTCTTCCATACTCTCCTATTAAATCTTAACTGCATAATGAGACAATTACTACTGAGACCCTGAATTGTTACCTTCTCTTTCTGTCTTCTTTTTTAACTTGATTTTTTTTGACATAGAATGGAACATAATAAGACTTGACAATAAAATATGTGCAGCATAGTTAGTTTGTTTTTATATGAACTGTCCACTTCACTTGCTATAAGAAATTTTCCAACAGTACTTATGCTTAATGTTAAATCTTTCTTGCAGGTATAGTGGCCTTCATTTTTGCCCTGTCTGGTACATTTTTAATGTAAAAATCAGTAAGAATTGATTTCTGTTAAAATAGATATAATAGTGGTAAAATTACATTAATGTTAAAAAGCCAACTAAATCTATTCCTCGTGGAGCTCTAGATTTTTATACTACATTAAGATGTTTCATCTTCAGTCTGTGCTCTGAGATAGTAGGCTATCTTTCTGAGGAGAAAACTGAGTGAAGTTCCTTTGTGTACTCTCTTCCTGGTACAAAGAAATTTATGTTCTCTGCTGAATGGTTCTACAAGGAGATTGTAAGAAGTAGCTCAGTCTCTAAATATCCACAGGCTGTTTGGGCAGTCTCAACCCAGTGTCTCAACTCTTGTGATATTTGCAGAAAAAAACACACATGGAGAGGGTTTTTTTTTCCTTCTGCAAATTCACAGTATAATAGTGAGGTGTATGTTGAGGGCGCAAAAGAAGGAAAACATATATGTATATATATACCCATATATAAAAACTGTAGTCTTCAAAAAAAGTTGAAGTGTCGGCTAAGAAACAGCATATATGTTCCTACACGATTCTTACTGTGTTGTCTATACAGATATCATCATTTGACTGTAAGTCACTTCCTGAAGGTATCTAACTTAAATTGAATGAAGAAAAACTATGACTAAGTCTTAATATGATGATTCCTGAAGATCACAATTTATTTTGGCTCCAGAAGAAAAAGACATTATTATGTTGATAATACATTCTTTTTAACATTGCAAAAATAATTTAACCTGAGAGAAGGCTTGGACCACTGACTGTTAAAGTAACAAACAGAAGTCACACACTGAAACCACAGAATCAAACAAGTATAGTATGCTTTGGTTTGGAAGGCAACTTTAAAAGTCGTCAGTTCAAACTCCCCTGCAACGAGCAGGAACATCTTCAACTAGGTGATCTTGCTCAAAGCCCCAACCAGCTGACTGTGAATGTTTCCAGGGATGGCGCTTCTCAACTGCCCTGGACAATCGAAGGTGCATTTTTTGATGATGTCAAATTTTATCTTTTTACTGAAGAACTTGAAGGCATTGGATCTGCTCCGTGACCCCAAGAATTAACACTGAAAAAAATGCAATTTTCTGTAGCATGAGTCCCTAATATGACTGAATTTTCATGAAACTCTCTTGTAAAAAAGCTGACTTTAAGAAACACATGTGATGAAACATTTCACTACAGAGGCTGTGGTTTGAGAAAGGTACGGGTGAGTGAAAATAGGTTCTGTGGACTTATCTGAGTACCAGTATTTAGTTAAATCTTTGTGTGGATTCTTCTCATACATACTGGGAATTACTTGGGTATCAAGACTCTGGTCCCAGTACTGCAAACTTGTTCCATCAAATCTCTCTTTCCAGGTCTCAGCTTCTGGATTTGACTGAGTGTTCCTTAGCTTATTGGATTTATTCATTTAGTGTTTGAATACCTATTTCAATACATATATCTATATGTGATATATATGCTATAACACTTGTCAGAATAGCTGTCCCTTTTATAGTGTTGCTCATATCATTTTTAATCAAATTAATCTTAGTCACATAGATTTTATGACCGGTTTGGGCCCAAAGGGAAATCTTTGGAAAGTCTGAGCAAAACCAGTTCAGCAATGGAAAATCATACTTCTACATTGAAATATTTCCATATCTCAGAAACAGCTGAAGCTACAGTCTTTAAACTTGGCTTCTTTTATAGTGTTATAGCTTTAATAGAAGAAAGAAAAAGAACTTAAATTTGAAGGAAATCACTTTAGCATTTTCAACTTATGAATGATGAAATCCGGCACGTTAGATGTGAACACAGAATCTTCCATTCTTTCCCCTCCCCCCAATTTTTCAAGACCATATCTGTTAGGAAACATTTGTAATAACTTCATTTGTTAGAATATGACAGTAAAAATATATATTTTTAAGGATTCAAGCACTAAAGTCACCTAAGTTAGGGCTTACTAATCACTTACATGTTTAGTTTTTGGGATGCATTACTTGAGACTCTTCAGGAAGTGTATTAGAAGTGCTGGTGAATGTGCTAAAATAAGAAAGCTCCAAGTTAAAATTTCTTAGTACACCTATAACATAGTACATACTGAAATGTGTTTGCAAATTTCTACTTGTTATTACTGTTATTTAATCTATGACTTAAATTAAAGAGTATATGTAGTGTAACCAAACTGGTATGTCGCCATAAAACTTGCAACATTATCAAATTTTAGAACTACCTACCAAGCTTTTAATGTTGGAGTAATACTAGGCATTTGCCTTGTCCTGTTTCTGAAATGAAATATTGAGCTAAACAGTTGTTAATGTCACCCTTTACAACCACTCTTAAGGTAAAATATGCAGATATGTTCATAAACTAAAATGTCAAATGTTTGGATAAAACCAAAACTTGGTCTAACTGAGAATAATGAAAAAGGTATGCACAGTATGCTTTTATGAATTATGAAGCTTCCTTTACTCTGTAAGGATATGATAAGTCTTAAATATTTTAGGAGACTTTTTAAACCATTGTTTTTTAAAAAGGTTGTCAAAGTTGTGGAAAATAGAGAGATTTTAAGAGTAGTTCTTAAATCATAATGGCATGATGCTGTATGCTCTTTACTCTAAACAGAAGTCAGTAGGTTGGTTTTTTGTCTGGTTGTCTTACCTTGTTAAGTCTATCTACAAAATACTGAAGTATTTATTACTATGGACACTGTAGGCATTTTATGGTGGGCCTGCTTGCAAGTCTATAAGTTATTGCATATTGTGTGTTCTCCTTTAAGAAACAAGTGTTATTTTTAACTTACTTACAGCTTTTATGCTTAGTATTCCAACAGGAAAACCTGCACAAGCTCTTTTTATCAGCCAATCTTCCTTCGTGTTTACAAAAAGAAAAGTAGTCCCATGGACCTGGAGAAATGGTGATTGGTTTATAGTACAGTGTGCTCTCCTTTTCAGAGGATTACACACTCACTCTGCTATCCGTTTATACTCACAAACAGGCAGAAAAGTTTAAAACACAAAAATGGATTTAGGAAAGAAGGATGTTTTAGTCCACCAATGGCATAACAAATGATTCAGAAAGTGCAATATAATTATTTTTAGTTTGGTTGTGACTTAAGAAACCAAAAACCTAAATTAATGATGAACATATGTTGATAAGGATTAATGAATAGCAAAGCAGGTAATAACTTTTTGTAATGGATACCTTTTATGCTGTGTGGAAGAGGAGCTCTGATCATTTTATTAGACAGCTGAAACTCATTATTAAAACCTAGGTTGCTGGATACTAGTATCTTGACTGGATTTAAAAATATATCAGCTGTTGCATCTCAAAGAATGCACCTATATGTATGTAAGTAGATATATGTAGAGATATAATGGGTGTGTGTTTCAGTAATTTCACATTGATTTAAGAAAAGGATGTCTTCTCTAGTCTACTGTGTTAATACATCAATTTAGCCTAGGAACTAAGAGTTAAGCTGAGAAATTCCCTTTGCATATATAATCACTAGCAATAATGAATTTTCAAGGCAGAACTGTGCCCCTTATTAAATAGAACTCAAATTTCAGGTGCTACAATGAATTTACAATCTGGCATTCTGAGGGAAATCTACCCCTTTCAGCTGCGAAAAACACGTGTGTCATTGGAAAATACATACAAGTCCCAATTCCATTCCATAGGACTCGACAGTATTTCCTCTTACACAAAATTTCTGTATTTGTTTCTCAGATACAAATACAAATAGATACAAAGAGATTTAGGAAGTCATCTTTTGTACCGTAATTCTAAAAATGATTCTTGCATGCATAGCTGTTAATATACAAATCCGCTGCTTAGGTAGTAGAAATAATATGATGTTGGAGAGGTAATATAGAGTGAGAGTGGGAACTGAACTGGGAATTGAACGAGGTCTGTAACCCGGTATCTGCAACTCTGTTCAGTAGTGAGTACTTGTAAAACAGGATAAAACTAGAACAAATCTATAATCATACTTCCATGTTACAGCTTCCAGTGATCTGTAGCTTGGGAATTTCTGAACTAGAGATATTATCTTTGTGCTCATTAGTCCAAAATAGGATTTTACTCTACATAACCTTTTTTGTGATGAGTGTCACACGTTGTGTGTTATATAAAGAATTATCTCCTCTTATTTGTTTGGGTTCAGTCATGTAAGGATGTTACTGACTGTGTCCTGCTGCTTGTATTGTACAGTTAGTTCATGGTCATTCTGTATACAATGTCTCATTACTTTTGATTTTGCAGAACTCTTGCTTATCTCTCCTTCCTTGGTATTTCTTTTTTTTTTCAGACTCTTCTCCTATTCTTTTTACTTGTTCTTTGCCCTGTAATTCTGATGCCCTGGGCTACCCTCCATTGCACCTCTTTTCAGGCCTGATATATCCTTTGTGAATGAGGGAACAGAACGTTCAACCTGAAACTGCCTGAGAAGTTTACAAAATGGTTTAATTTTGTTGTTTCATTTGTTCTATATTCCTCTCTTAATAATTCCAAACCACTTATTTGCTTTTCTGGCTGCCACTGCAGATTGATCTGAAACTTTCATAGAATTATCTGGTTTAGTTCACTTTTTTTTTTATGATGTGGTAATATGTGGTTTAGAGCCCATCGTGTGTTTGAAGCTAGAACTGTTTTTTTTATTTGTGTACCTTTTTAACACTGACAAATAATTACATAGCCCATTGCTATGAGTCACCTTTGCAATTCTTCACACTCAACTTCATATCTAAAATCAGATACAATTTTGTCATTTTACTAGTCTGCCCAGCTGTCTCTTACAGTCATTAGAAACTTAATTGGACATTAAAAAACTTGCTTGTAGGAATGCTTATAAAAGGTCGTGAAAGCAGTAAATATTTTTATTGAGAAGAAAAAAAAATCCTTTACTTTAATCAATTGTAACATATCACCTTGATAAGAAAGGAAATAATCACATCTAACATAAATGCAAGAAAATTGTAACATTTTAGTGTTAGAACTGAAATTACTGATACAATTGTAATATATCATTACTCATACAACTGTAATAAAAATTTAAGTCACTGTTACCTATGTGTTGTATTTTCCAAAGCACAATCCAGTTATAACTAATTCAAAGTATCTGATATACCTAAAAGACTAATAAATGTCGGGTAACTCCAACACATTACAAAAGCAGATATGCACAAAATACATCAGAAAAGGATTTGTTCTTCATTCTGTTTGTAAGAATCCTAACACTAGTGTTGTTGGTTGTATTTACTTGTAAAGCCCAAGAAAGGTCAGAAAACTTAGGAGCAACCAAGTAGAAAGAAAGGAATAGGTAACATTTCAGACAGGAAGATGATACAATGCAATAGATTGCCTTAGATTTTTAAAAACTTAGAAGTTTCGTACCTTGAAGGAAGAATTATTTATTTGATCAGTTGTGGCTTGTTAAGATGAAAGAGAACTAAATGTTCTTGATTTTAAACATGAACTTCCTACTCTATCATGTAAAATCTTCCAAAACATACCAGTGTACATGCTCAGTTTTCTTGACAGCATCACCTAAAGAAGAAGCAGACATGAAGAAAAGTAATGTTTGTATGAATTTAGAGTATTCCCAACAACAAAGAGAATCTCATGGGAAGGCTGTTATATCCCCTTAGCCTCAAAAGCACGGTAGATGAGCACCAGTTTCCTGCTGGGAATAGTAGCTGGAACATTTAGCTTCCAAATCATGCTCAGAAATTATTTTGTGGTGTGTTAGTCACTGCAGCCAAAAATACAGAAGGAACTGCTCAAATATTTCTAAACAAAATTGCCTTTCAGCACTTTAAATTGTTCCTGGATATTTTTTAATTTGCTGCTATAGACTCAACACTAGATACTTTTTTTCTCCATGAGACTTTAATAATGGAACCCCTTACAGGATGTTATAGATAAACTGACTGTTTTCAGACAATTCATGCTATTGGATTGTTGTGACATGAAAATAATATCCTGGTTAAGAGAAAGAAAATAATTTTTTATATTCACAAAAGAAGGTAAGTATCACAGATATTTAGAGCTTTAGTAACATGTTAAGCAAAGCCATCTAATGCAAAATGCATGTTAGTACACAAGATTTTGCCATGGAACACAGTTTCCGTGATTATCTACATTAAAGACAAGAAATTATTTTGGACTGAAAAAAGTGACATGGACAAATATAAGCAGTAGTTAGCCTTGCTTTTTAGTTTGTTCCAAATATTTCTTTGTATGCAGACAGAAAAATTAATTTGGAAATACTTCAGTGAAGGATTCTGCTATATCAGCAGGAGCTAATGAGAAAATGGCAGCCCCACCACTAGAAAAATGGGCTATTACTAACATAGTATCTTCCTTCTTTTCTTCACTCTGTGCTTAAATTTTAAATGTATGTGTATATTTTTACAAAAGTTTTTTTTTTAAGAAGAAGAAAATAAAAGGAAGTGAGGACTACAAATTAGGTTCATCTGACAAGAATCAAGCCCACTTTCTTTCTGCAAAAGCTGCATCTTCTACAACTGCATAAACTGTGCATATAAAAGAAAAAAAAAAGTTGACTATTCTAATTGACTATGTTTTCTTTTTTTCGTCTTGATGCAAAATTGTCCCTGCAGTTCAAATTGTGCTTGGTGATATAGGATGGCTAAGTGTCAACAGATGCTGTTTGAAATCTGTGAAATTCAGTTTATCAGGGGTTGGGCATGAAATGATTCCACACAAAGAGGAAAGTTTAAGAGACTCAGAATAATCGTTCATCTGAGTCCAGCTGCAAATGAATAGATGTTGAATAATCAACATAGACTAGTTTTGTCACTCATGACTAAAAACTGCTTCCTAGGTGGCAGGCATTGCAGCTAAATACTTTATTAAAAATCAGGTCCCAGACTCGGTAGTTCTAACTGATGGAGACAACTAACAGTCTGTAAAATATTGGGCCACTATTATTGTTTTATGAGGAGTAAAACTAATCTGAATTATTCTTCTCTTCCTTAGCAAAAGTTTGGAAATGTTGACTGAGATTTTTCCCTCTCTTCTGGTTTTTACCTGGTTTCTGAATAGTATTACAATGTACAATATTTCAATGTGCATATCACAAGTAACGTCAGCCTTTCTTTTTCTTCTGTGAAATAACTGTAAATCAGCAGTCAATTCAAACAGTTAACAGAATAACTTGGAGTGACTCTGGTACAAACAAGGCCACTATTAGGCAACAAGAAAAAGAAATCTTTTTTTTTTCTTTTAGAATAGAAAAAAAATATTAAAATCAGTGAAGCAGATTTACTCTTTTGTAAAAGCAGCTGAAAGGTCAGGATGTTGTCTTAATTATGGTAAATTAATCTGTCACAAATGACACTAATGATTAAGTGTGTCAAATTTTCATTATCTCTAAGTACTGTTAAACTCAATTATATCTTTCTTATGAATAAGTATTTTCTAAACAGTCTCAGTTGCAAAAAGGGCAAATGACCTTAGTTGTTCCAAGTGGGGTTCATTATAGCCTAACTGAGGTAACTTTGACCCTGAAATAGATTTTTATCACTTCAAGAATATTAGGGAAATTTTCTATAGTATTTAAGTGTCATGTTGTGCATTTTGAGAGTGAATGTACTTTAAGATGCTTTGCAACAAGAAACAGAATAAAAAAATCACAAAGGCCACAGTTCTTGACACCTGTTTAACACAAAAAATGAAAGCTGATTACAATGAGACAAAAGCTTAATAAAAAAGTTAAAGAAACAAATTACCTCTGGCTAATTTATTAGAACTTTTTACCTGTGCCATCAGGTTTGACAGATATGTGCAATATTATTGTACAGATTACTGAACAAAAAAAAAGATTTAAAATATTTTAAGGAAAAGAATCTTCGTTTCCTGTTTATAAAACTTTTGGCATATGTAATGTGGTGGTTTTGTCCTGGTTGGAGGCCAGGTGCCCACCAAAGCCTCTCTATCACTCCTCCTTCTTAGATGGACAGGGGAAAGGAAAAGTATAATAAGATGTTCGTGGGTCAAGATAAAGACAATTTAATAAAGCAAAAGCAAAGGCAGCATGGAAGCAAAGGCAAATGAAAAGGTTATTCTTTGCCTTCCATCAGCAAGCAGTGTCACTTCCTGGGAAGCCGGGCTTCCACACACCTAGCACTTGCTCTGGAGAAGAAACACAAGTAACGAATGTCCCTCTTCCTTCTTTCTCTTAGCTTTTATATCTTACATCGTATACTATGGACTACCCCTTTGCTCAGTTTGGGTCAGTTGGCTATCGGGAAAATTAACTCCATCCCAGCCAAACCTATTACAATCTCCTTCTTGACAACACTTAAAACTCATACTGCATACTTAAACTCAAACTTTATATCCAGCATACAGATTTATACATTTCTATTAACTACTGTCCCCAGTTCTCTATAATAGATAGATGTTACTTTTCCATCCCATGGGCTTCTTCCACTCCTCTGGATGTTACTTGAGCTCTGTCTACAGTGTTCAGGACAGGGAAAGCAGTATATTTAATTACTGGGCACCAGAACAATATTGGTTTGGGTCATCACTGCATTCTTCTTGTTCCGTGTGAAACTCGCTCTTTTGTCAGTTCAGGTCATTCCTATCATGTCACTTTCAAAAACACAGAAATTGCATCACAGACTATTTTTTTCCTAAGATTGCAAATCCTGGGAGACCCACCGGGTCTCCTCATCCTTCCATATTACCAAGTACACCTAGGTCATTGAGCAAAGAAAGTCGCACAAATGGGTTTGCCTTTTCCCATGGGAGAAGCAACCCACACTGCCTTCCCCAGCCAATTCCTCATGTGCAATATGGGGACCTTATCTCCTCCAACAGTATGTAGAGGCAGAACCAGGAGAGTTAGCAGATCCTCTAGAGTTAACCAGCCAAATGGCTTCTGCTGAATTTTTATCCCAGTGCTTCCATGCCTCATTACCCAATGCGTTCAAGATAGGCTTCAGCAGTCCTTTATATCTCTTAGTCTTTCCAGAGGCTTGTGAGTAATAAGGGATGTGATACACACACTCCGTGTTGTGTTTGTTAGTCTGGGAGTTAATGAGGTTATTTTAGAGATGAGTCCCATTGGCTGATTCGGTTCTTTCTGGTGTAACATGATTTATGAATTGGTATTGCCAGAAAGATTTTTGAAAAGATCTCAGACTTCTGGATATTTGATGATGTTACAAAAAGGAGATTTAAATCTAAGGTCTTATTATCTTTGTGATATCACATATCTATGATCCTGCACATCAACTAGCAAGCTACAAGCTGCATAATGCATAAGGAACTGGTTCTACTACTCTCATTTTCCAGCTCCACCAGAAAGGCAACTAATTTGCAATCACAGAAATTCGAGTTTAGTGTCTGACAATTACGAAGTCTAAATAACTTTAGTAACTAAAAGAGCAACATAAATTTGAACAGATACAGAGACTATAGGACTGGAACTCTTCCAGTGTAGATGTATACATTTAAAAAATAGTATATGTTACTTGCTTTTCTTGTTCTTTTAAAGTTAGGTTAATCATGCCCTAAGAAACCCAGTTTTAAACACACAAGTATATTAAATTCCGATATATTAATTGTGATAGTTTATGCAGTAAAAGAAGAATAACATAAACTAGCAATTTGTCATACAACTTGAGTGCATGTTTCATGCTTGTTACATGTAACTAACTTTGAAATTTGAGAATTTTGGCATGTGCCCGGCCTGTGAAAAACATTGACTGGGGGAAGGTCAGGAGGGAGCAGCGTGTGTGTGTGTTTATGCTTTCAAAACCTTGTGAACACAAGTAATAACCCTAGCTTTCTGATCAGGTTCAAAGCCACTGAACTCATCATAATGCTGTATATTACTTATTCAAGTTAGTATAAATGTTTATATACACAGAATAATTTAAAAGTTTGCGGTGCATCGTGTGGATATTTACCTGCTAATTGTGGCCCAGGCTACTACCAGGGAATCTTAGAGACACGAAGCAGAATGTGTCCCCCGGTTCGATCTTTAAACACTCAGGCATAATCCAGTGCCCCAATAAATACTCTAGGTGGGCATATTATTACTCTTGTGTTTTGTTCTTTCGTCATTTCTTTTCTAATTTCTGCTTTTCCTATAGCACTTATATATCCAGAGAATCAGATTTTTATTTTGTAGTTATCTGGAGAGAAGCATCATTTTGTTATGCCATCCCTTTCTTTGTAGCACCTACTTTGATATAATAGGCTGCCTCAGGAACTCGGGACTACTGAAAATCTTGTCCTGCAAGTGAACTTCTGCCAGGCATGTATCCTTTCCAGGTTTGTTTTTTAGCACCTGATTTTACCTACTATTGTTATCCTACACAAATCCATTTATATTCTGAGTTGTCTCATTGATTTTGAAATACAGTGTAGAAGGAACAGTCTGGGTCTTGTACAGTTACTCAAGAGCCAAAGATAGTTTATGATTTTTGTTTGAGTAGATCTACTATTATATACAAGAAGCAGTAAATCAGATATGAAAATGAGACCTCAGGCTTCTCACGAGAGTAAAGCATGAACCTTTTGGCACTTGATATTGGTGAGTTTCCGTTTGCTTTTTTCCTCACAAACATTTCTAATTTGGGCAAATGTAGCAAATCTGATATTAAAGGGAAAAGGACATCTTGAAGGAAAAGGAGAAAACTAGTCACTTTGCTGAGATTCTAAGTATTTGGCCTTCTGACTTCTGCTGAAGTCAGATGGTGTTGGGTTTGTGTCTATACTCTATTACAAAACAGCTTTTTATAACCTGTTGTAACAAGATATTCTGTGTTTTATACAAATACAGGGGATGACAATCTCTCATGGATTTCATGGTTATCCGCTGGATGCAGATATGTACTGACTACAAGTAAGATTTTAAAAGTTGTTTTGTCATTTGGTTTTACTGGAAGGTAGATACTCTACTACTTGATATCTCTGAGCATCCTCTCATATCTCCATCTTAGTCTCTAGGTGCCTAAATAACTTTAAAAATCAGCACGATTATGTTCTTTGCAGCAGCAGAATCTTTTCACCACCAAAGCTGTTCTACAGCTTTTGTGTTTGTGTTTTCTGTTTTGTTTCAGAATCATCGCTTTGGAAAAAGTTCCGTTTACTTGTTTACTGAAACTCACAAGCATCTTCATCATCCCAAGGGGAAATCTGCACAGATTTTTGTTGTGTAGCTGTATTTTTATAAACGTTTATAAACACCAATTGCTTACCCTTCTGTTATCTTTCTTCCAATGTTTGAGTTCCTATGTAATTTAGTTCTATTATCAGTTTTATTCAGATTCATTTTTAAAAGCCTAAATTTTGTTACACAATGATTTCATGGACATTTCTTTTTATGGCAGTGGTGCATTAAACAGCTTCTAATTTGTTATATACCCTTCTCATCCTGCAGTATTTCACAAGCAGCAGCAGTCTGGCACTGTGGCTGAAAAGACTGTATTGACCTACAGTTGTGATTATTTGTTTTCAAACTCTGTCACTTTCCTGTTACAGTCTGGTGACTTTTGTCCTCATGTTTTTATGCTGTAACATAAATGGTGAATGTGAAGGCAGTTGACCTCCCAGTAAAGTTTCACCACTAATTATAGTTTTCAGGGTGGTGGTTTAAGAATACTAATTCACTCTTTTGGTGTGTGAATGTATTTGTGTATGTGGCAGTCTAAGGTTTACTTTTCACACATGGTTTCATTTTTCTAGTTTGGTAAGGTTTTGTTAATTTGAAATTTAGTCCAGCTTAATTTTTAAAGGTTGCAAACCAAGATCTGATCTTTAAAAGTATGTCATAAAATATAGGCATTTGCCTGTATTTAGGTCTATTAGTACAGAAACTAAAGCAAGTTAACATGCTTAACTTTTTGCAAGATCAGTTTCAACTGTCAAAAATGTCCCCAAGGTCTTGACATTATTTGCAGTAGATTACCAAGCAATCCTTGTCCCAGTCAGCAGTTTTGGATCTCTCTCCTCCTTTATAGATACCTTGTAGAAAAGGAACAGAAATGTGCATCAAGCAAAAGTGCCAGAGCAGACAGCAAAGGATCTTTAAGGAAGGCTGTGCAATTTAGTACAGTGAATGGTATGAAATAACTGTCTCATATCCAGTGCATGTGATTTTTATAAAAATATCCTTCAAGATCACATGATGAATTTCACTGTCATTCCCGGCCTTTAAATGCTCAGTTGTCAGCATTGCTTCAACTTTTGCTAATACAATAATTTTGTACAGAGCCATGATAAAAGGGCTGTCAGCCATTGGAACAGGCTGCCCGGGGAGGTGGTTGAGTCACCATGCCTGGAGGTGTTTAAGAGAAGGGTAGATGTGCTGAGGGACATGGTTTAGTGGTGTTGATAAGGGCTAGGACGAAGGTTGAACTCGATGATCTTGAAGGTCTTTTCCAACTGAAACTATTCTACGTTTCTGTGATTCTATGATTCCATGATTCTATGGTTCTATGGTTCTATGATTCTATGCCTTCTTGGCAAAGGTCACGTAGCTGGCACAGAAGAAGGGAAGGAACTTTTAACTTTTTACTAAAGCCCTAGTGCTTAGTGATTATGGGAATAAAGCAAAACTGCCTGGAATATAAATAATAAAAAAGCATATTCCATAGTAGTTGCCTTTTATCTCACATAAAGGGTATGCTGATGTGTCATGTTTTTGATACTATTCCAGCACTGAACTGTGCTCTTTTACACTCAGTCAGTGCCCCGATCAAGCTGTGTACTCCTTGGTGCACTCCAGCTGCTGAGTTTGGGAAGAACAAGCTGTCATTTCCTTTGAATCTCAGTAATACTGTCTTTTTTGACTGCCATTACTGTGGATTCAGGCTGATCCTAGCCTTTTTACTGTCTTTCTGGCAGTATTGTTAAGTCTGAATAGTCTGAGGATTATTTTACAGATTTGATATATCTGTTTCTACAATAAAGCTTAAGCCCAGATAGCTTGGGTTATTTTTCGTTCCCTTCCGCACCTTCCTCTTGTCCCTTACCAAACTTTATTGTGCTGAACAAAAAAGATCAATGTCATAATCCCTATTACACAGAGCAGTCAGAGCAGTGCTAATTACATACAACAACTTTGTTTGGCTGTGGTGATTTCCTATGCTATTAAATATAAAAAATCCTTAAAAAAATGCGAAGTTTTAAATGAGATTGCTAATTTTTTGAGCTATGCTCAGTAGATTAACTTTCAACTTGTAGAGATTTGACTCTCACTAAGGAGTATTTGTCACCTATATGTATTAATTTTATGACTGTGTGTGTTCTATTAATTCTTGGTTATTAAAGTTCATACTAAATGTGTTCACTTTACAAATCAATTTGCCAGCAATAGGCTCTAAACTGTTTCTGAAAGTATGTGCTTTTCATTCATGCATTTTTAGCCAGATCTGTCATCTGGAAAAGATTTGGAGAAAAAGATCTGGGGTTTTGCTATGAATTGTACTGATACTGCTTGATGGATTATATTAAAGAGACAGGATTTAACTTTCTGAAACTGTAATTTGTAGTAGCCTGATTGTGGTGTATAGAGCTGCACCTGATCCTAACTGCATGAGGTTAAGACTGATGCTGATAGTAAAGTCAAACAGATAAGACATGGTATGAAATTCAAGTTGACTGCTTTCTTGACCGTCACCTCCCAGGATGATTCTGGAATGAAAACAATTGAATTAAATAAGCACTGATCACAGAATTGTGAGGTGGAGGCTTCAACAAATGCATATATCACACCTTTATGTGATTCTGGAGAGATCACTAAAAATATAAAAAATGTATCCAGCTGTGTAAAAGATTAAAAATTAAAAAAAACACTTGAATGGGCTCAAGTCAATTTTTTTTATTTTATTTTCGTTTATTAAAGCTTATCATTAGGAAAACAGGGCTGACCATCATATCACAACCAGTGCCACTGGCCCGATCTGGGGGTGAAAGCAGGAAGCTCCCACTCTGATGTGCTGTGGTTTATTTGGGAACTGCAGACTGAGAATGGAGGGCTCTTCTTGCAATGCCCTGTGAGTGCCCTGCTCCCACTTCTGCTCTGCGCTGAGTGAGATCAAGACTGAGAAGGGAGTAGTACAGGGCACCTCTGGGTGAAGTCATGGGGCTGCAGCCTCAAATTCACCCCGCTAAACTTCAGTCTACCCAGGGGATATGAGATTGGGAGGGCAATAACAGATCCTATAAAGCTGTGCCTGAGTTTTAAATCACTCCCTCAGCTGATGCCCCATTTCTTTGAAAAGACAGGATGTACATTTACAGGAAAGAAGAGATGGATAATCTTGTCACATCCACAGTAGAGCATATTTGGTTAGGCAGTTAAGGAGTGTACCTTCTGGGATCTGGTTGTAATTTTAATCTTCATAGCAATTTTTGTTTTTAGCTAGGGCTCTTATTGTACATCCAAATGATACAGAGTAACACAGTGCTGGTTTCAGTATCTATTTCACTGAAATGATTTACTATGCAAGACCATTAAGTTTGCCAGAGTGGACTCAGAAAGAAGTAGCAGCTTCATTTTTCAATAAAGATTTCAAAGATGTAGACATACATTAGATCTTCTCTTCCCATTGTTTCTTTAGCCTGTATCATACGTTTTGTTTATACAGCTGAATGCTGTCAAGACAGTGTGACAGAGTAACTCACTCTGTGTAAAATGTTAGTTTTTATTGGATACTAGTGTGTGACTTTGTACAACTTTGTAGAACTTATGTGAAATGGTAAAATATAACTATGTTAAATTTTAGTCTAAAGCATTTTTCAGAAGTATTTCCATGCATTTTTCTTACCTTTATAGGGAAACCTTTTAACTGTTTTTCTTATATATTTCCTAAGTTTACTGGCATGAATCACATGTAAAAACACTAAAATTCATTCTATTATTTCTCTCCATGGATTGAGGAAAATTATTCTTCTTAGGATAGGTTATACTCATTAGTCTAAATTCAACAAAAAATTACTTCTTGGATAGCAAATCATTGATGGTAGGAACAAGTAAAGTTTTGCATTGTTAGCTACTGTTTGTAATAAAAAGAATTAGAATTTGGGCTTCAATATCCTATTTCCTCCCCTCCCC
>NW_009718676.1:40759-47256 GCF_000703405.1 Apaloderma vittatum | reverse complement strand
ATGATCCCAAGGGTCTTTTCCAACCTCAATTCTTCTATGATTCTGTGATTTAAAAAGTGACTGCATACAGATGATGTAAAGTTTGACACTGTTGAAGAGGGCTTTCTCTGACAAAGCTGACGTGTTTAGCCTGCTTCTTCTGAAATTAGAACAGAACCATAGAACTGTCAGGGTTGGAAGGGACCTTAAAGATCATCTAGTTCCAACCCCCCCCGCCATGGGCAGGGACATCCCCCACTAGATCAGGCTGCCTAGAGCCCCATCCAGCCTGGCCTTAAAAACTTCCAGGGATGGGGCTTCCACCCCCTCTCTGGGCAACCTGTGCCAGGGTCTCACCACCCTCATGGGGAAGAACGGCACAGGAATTCCCAAATGAGAGGCTACTTCTTTACCGTAAAACTATACATGAGACAGGTAACTGGTTAAGCCAAAGTGCCCTTTCCTGGTGTGGTGGAAGCGAGGGGGTAAAGGCCAGGACCAAATGCCTCCTAAGGCAGCTGGGGATCTCTTAAGGGATGTGTGCTGAGAGAGGCGTATCTATCTTAAAGAGTTTCCAGTGCCCTTTGGAGGTCGCACGCTCTCAGTCCCTCCCACCAGTGTTTCAGTTACTGCAACAGTCAAACTGGGAGCCCTTTAAACAATCTCCTCAGGAAATTACTTCTTAACCATTTTTAAAATGGAGCCAGCAGCTACACTTGCAAGATAAGAGCAACATGAATTCTGAAGACATTCTTGTCATTAAAGACCTGTTGTTTTCTTTCACAAGACTAGGTACATCAACCAGCACAAGCTGTGTAAGGAATTTGTTTCGCACCACTGAAGTCATTGATCGCATAGGAACCAGGCTGGTTTTACATATGAGTCTGGAAAAATCCCTTTTGTGAGGACTAGATGATTTTTGAGGTCTTTTCCAACCGTAATGATTGCATGATTCTGTAATTGTATGATATTGTTCTTTCACTTCTTGTCCCATATGTCGCTGTGTCAACAGTTATAACTATTTTTCTCAAGTATGTGTATATGTTAGATCCTCTAACAGTAAACCCACTGAAAGCATAAGTTATTCAACTACAGTTATTGTGTATTTGCATTGCCAGTGTTAACAAATGGCCTTTTTTTTTACACATTTCCAGATATTTGCCTACCTTTACATTTGTATTCAAACTAGAACTCTGCCCTGAGGTATTATTTTGCACCGAACTGGCAGAAATTTAAACCCGAGCTGTGAAATCTGTCTGAAGTGAAGGCACAGGATCCGTATCGAAACACCTAAATGTAGGGGTCATGTTTTTCCAAGATAGCAAACAGCCCCAGCAATCCTGTGCATTACAGTAGGAAGTGAAGTTCCTTTAGAAAATCAGTCTTTTTTGAGGGGAGGGTGTCTGTTTCTATTATCTATAAGCTACCATAACTGTAGGCACCCAAGTCTGAAAATTCTGGTCTTAGTGAAATAAGCTATAACATAACAGTAAAAACTGTCATTAAATACGTAGAGAAGCAGTTCTGGGAAAAAAAATTTAAAAATTTTAAAAAAAGAACACAGTTCACATAGACTGTAGTGTGGGTTTACAGAGTAAATTGCTTCCAAAAAGGTCAGAAAACAAGATGAAAAAAAAAATCCATGATTTTATTATTCATGCCATCTATCTTCAGTTGTGGTAGATTTTTTTCAGTGTGCCCTTCATCCACACAACAGGTGGAAGGGACTTTAAAATAGGAGAGGGGAGTAAAAACAAGTATTCTCCTGTGCCCAAAGAGCAGAGTGGAAATCATGAAAGAAAGGAGAAAACTCTGCCCCCCAAAAGGTGAAACATTTCAGGTGAATTAGAAAACTGGAAGGTTTGGTGAATATTCTCAAAGAGTTTCATATTAAGAATGTATAATGATAATACACTACTAATAATATTAGAGTAGCGTGCTTATAATTCACTTTCCTGGTTCCTCTCCCAACACCAAATATTTAAGTCAAGATTCGAGAATGACGGTGTGATCTTTCTGTAGAAAACATTGTCCTTTCCCTGTGTATGTAAATTCGTCCTTTTATTTGGAAAAAAAAAAGAAAAAGAAAAAAGCTGTTTTTCTTGGATCTGAGCAGCACTGCGTAGTCTTGAATATTTATAAGAATTATATTTTAGTGGCAGAGAACTTGATCTTTGAAAGCTTTTATAACTGCATTTCAAATTAGTAAAGTGAATTTGGATATCTGCAATGATAAACTCTTTTCAAACAGCTGGAATGTTTAAGTATCATGTCTGGCAAAGGAGGGGTAACAAGCACTTAAGGAATATTGGTGTCTTCAATATCTGAAGCGAGTTTGGGTTTTAGTGCTTGTCTGGCCACAATTATATGGCAAAGTTACTCAAGCTTCAGTGAAAGAGTCTGAATTAGTGTGATTTAAGACGCAGCTGAAGCAGAGACTGCAAGCTCAGACATTTACAGTAACTTAAGTGGAAGGTTGCTAAATTGCTGCAAATTGGTAATGCTCAATCTTATGCCCATAACTTGATGCATGAAGCAGTCTGAACAGCAAAGTAATAACATTTGCATAAACAAATAAAATAAAAAAAAGCAAACCACACCTGCCTTTGCTTAGAATTTTAACTGTTTCTCATACTTTGAATTCTTTTTTCTCTTTTAGAACTTTCCAAAAGAAAGATGCATGGGAAATGGAACGTCACTCTCCATTCACAGCCAGTAGACACCACAGACACTGTAGTCCTGCTTTATATGACCAAGGCAATATCACTGGATCAAAAAGTGGTAACACGTTATCTTCCTGTACACCTGACGGAGTTCATGAGAAGAAAATAGATGACAAATCCGCATCACCCCCAGTGGGGTGTCCTTTGGGCTGTGGTGTGCCGTCTCCTGAACAGGGCAGAACGTGCACCTTACTGAGCCCTGCTTACAGTGCAGAAGAAATAAAATCATCAGTAAGTAACTATTTTCCTATAACATATATTCTCAAAAATCCACCTGAGGACTATATGCAGCAGCCCTAGAGGAGCTAAAAATTTGATCACCCCTGTTGTCATGATTATTTGTACAGTGCCAGCCCAGCAAAAATGGCAATACCTTATCCTAACATAAATGCGGTTCTTCGGAAGATTAAACATCCCCTACTGGGCTATACCTCTGTACTAATAATGATGGTGATAATTACCTGCCATTATGTGACTGTGAGAGAGGTTTCTACATTTTAGCTCACTGCTTTTTATGCTGGGACTCTCTGCTTCATATTGCCTTCTGTAAGGGCACTTTGCTTTAAGTGTATTTCCATAATGCCTGCAAACTTACTGCCTTAAGTGCTGGTAGACAAATCAAGTTTCTACAGTATTCGATTGACGGATGAAATTAGAGGAATTGCAGCAACTATTTTCGATGTGTTAGCTATTGTATTTGAAAAGGAACAGAAAGGATAACTGCTGTAATCCTTATTTTTTCTTGAAGTGAAAGAGTAATAGTGCAGCTTGCTTTCTTTTAGGCTTCATAGGCTGAAGATTACCAACCTCGATGGCAACTGGGATAAATCGCATTTTGCCCAGGGCAACTTCTTAGGAAAAACTTTCCATTATTCTTTGACTTTAGATCTCTTTGAAATGTGAGCTTCATCTTTTTCCTTAGTATTTTCTGTTCCTCCTTGGGCCTCCACTACAGCCTACTATTTTTTTCCACTTGAAAACGTAGCTCTTATTTTCCAAACCTCAAAACATGCAACCACACCGTCATTAAATAACAGAACTAAGAGATTAGTAAGGAATGGCTGTATCCTTGAGTAACCTGTTCTAGTTGAGAGGCGTCCCTGCCCATGGCAGGGAGGTTGGATTAGATGATCTCTAAGGTCTCTTCCAACCCAAACCATTCTATGATTCTATGATTCTCTGCTCAGCTGTGATACGGGCATCTTTGTACCCAGGAGATCCTGAACTGCAGGTGCGTGGCTGAGCCTGGCGAGAGAGACGAGGGAAGACTCCAGTGTTTACTGGGGCAGAACCAACAGGCGACTTTTCCCACCTCGAGTGGGAGAAAAGAGGCATCATGACACCAACAGTCATCTTTAAGCAGTCTGTGGTGATCACACCCCAGTTCTGCTGTCCACATCTGAAATGGGCACACATCCTTTTCTATCGGGGACGTGGCTGCTGCGAAGGCTGTCTTTGTAGTCCAGCGTCTCAGAGCTGGAGAGGCAGCCCCAGGGATGGCCTGCCTGGGAAGCTGGGATTTGCAGAGCAGCCTCTCACTCACCATGGTTCCAGCAGCTGTGCCCCAGCAGTCAGAGAGCAGCAAGAACCCCAGAGTTCTGGACCTTACTTCTATGTTTATATTCTTAGGCTTCACACGAAGTTTAAGTAAATGGCTTTTAGTTTCTCCTGGCTTGAGAGTCTTCCTCTTTAAACTGCTAATCTTCGGAAGAATTATTTGGACTTCTTCAGGAGGAGAGTCTGATAAACACCAAGTCACTTCCTAGCTTCTGTCAGAAGTGTCAGAGACACCAGACCACGAAACTGCTGTTTCCAGCCAGCCCAGGGAGAATGTCCGTTCTGAGACACTGTTGCAAGCTGCAGGGAACCTCTTTCCCAGCTGGCACTCAGAACATGGTCAATGGCAAGACAGTTGACTAGATTATAAGGAAAACACTTTCCAGATGGTGTGTGGGCAAAGTACATGATGAAGCTATTAAGCAAGGGATGTTTCTTATGCAGAGCCTCGGTGGCACTTGAAGCAGGTAGAAGTTCAGAAGATCGCCAGAATTAAATCGTCACTCAGACTGACACTGGGTGCCACAGCTTCAGCGCAGAGATGATTCCACAGTCTGTTACTCTAGAGTTCTGTGTTCAAATGGAAAGCCATTGCATCAAGGAGAAAAAAAGGAAGAAACAATGTGTTCTAAACTAGAGTTCTTTGACAGAGTTTTCAGGACCAATGTTCCACCTGAGTGAAATCTCCAGTACGTTTTAAACTTCTGCAGATTTTATAAGGGACCATTTTTCAGAAGAAGACTTGCAGCACCAGTTGAAAACATCAGAATCACACATGATGTCCTGAAGCACACAAAAATTTCTCTGTTGGTGTTTAGGGAAAAGGGAAAATGGTCTCTAGGGCTTTAGACAAAGACTTAACATCTCTCCTCCCAGTAGAGAATCTTCAGACAAGTGGAGTCTTAATACACTGGAACCTCTGCTCTTTCACATTCTTACTTAAAGGTGACATGTACAGAGAGCATCATTCTTGTCTCTGAGTAAACAGTAAACTAAAAAGCTCAGCTGCAAGTCACTGGAAACTCCCATTACTGCAAAAATTTTTGTTTCAAGGCTTTTGAAATCTAGAGAAACACTTTTTCTCTGAACAGTACTTGGACTGTGCTCTTGCTCTGAAGTGAATAACTTCAGAAAATGGTTTGTGATCCATTCCCAGTCTCTGGGAAGACTATTCCATAGAACAGTCCAATGCACACCTTCAGAAAATATTATTTTTTTTTAAAAAAAGTTAGTAAGATTATTTCCAGCTTCAGAACGGTCCATATCTACAAAATTTCTCCATTTCAGCTGGAGCAAGCAGTTATGTACATTGTGCTTCCCAGTCTGGATCTTTAACTTTTAGTCACAAATGCCTCCTTAGGTTTCTTTTCAGAGGATGGACAGACATTGTTCTTGCTTTCAGGGCTTGGAAAGACAAGAAAGACTTAAGCTGTAGCAAGGAAATTTTAAATTAGGCATTAGGAAACTTTCTAAGGATGGTAAATTACTGAATAAAGAAATTGCAGAGGAAAGTTGTGGAAATTCTACCACTGGACGTTATTAGGAATGATTTTGACAGTCTTGATCCTGCCCTGAAGCGTGCTGCAGTCCATGCCTCTCACTCTAAGGTATTACTGTTACCTCGCCGATTAGGTACTTAGGCCCTCTAAAAGCCTTCCTGTGTCACTTGGCAATGTCCTAATTTCAATTTTGATTTTCATATATGAGAACAAGCATGGTGAAGACAGGCACCTGCTGCCTACGGTGTACTGCCGTGTCGGGTCAGAGGAAATCACTCCCCAAAGCTCCAGAATTTAGTCACAGAGAGACCGATTTCTAGTCTTGGTGTTACAAATACTTTCCTGGACTAAACACAAGCAGAGTTTTACACTTTGGGATTTGACCACTTATGATTTGACCACTTAAAGTTACAATATGCCAGGTGTTAAAGCTTTCTTCCTGCCCTGCTGAAGTGCACCCAAGAATGCAGGGGCAACTCATGGGGCAAGAAAGATATTAACTCCAGGCAAATTATCTAGGCAATTTGTGAGAGACAGAACAGATCTGGCTTCCTGAAGAGCTTCTCTCCAGCCATGCAGTCAATTCATAAGCACTTTGGATAGTTCTAGCTTAAGGAGAAGATATATTTAGCACATATATGTGGAAATATGCGTTTTACTGAGTTATCTATCAGGTTTTCTATCAGGTTATCACTCCTTCATTTCAAGCAAGTGATGAGGGAGAAAGGTGATTCTCATT
>NW_009718676.1:21604-40728 GCF_000703405.1 Apaloderma vittatum | reverse complement strand
TGCTGTACACGGAATAAATATAGGATTAACTGACACTGTAGAAATGAAAAAGTAGAGTCCTTATTGCCTAACTAACAAAACAAGCTGGACTGAAAGCTCACTAATGAACGCATTTCTATCCAGCTCCAGTCAGGAAACCGAAGGATGTAAAAAAAAGTGTTATCTGAGGAAAAGAAATTTTAAACTAGGGACCATGAATCTCATCTGAGACATGGATTAAGGCAGTTTCTTTATGGTTTTTCTTCCTCAGGCACTCAAAGTAAAGACAATAAAGAACATAGTGAAAAAGCAGACCAGAGGCTTGGAAAGCAAAGCTTAGTTGCTAAAAAAGAAATGTTGCCTTTTGGACGTGTTTAGATACAATCTTCTCTCAAAGTGCATAAAAACAGTGCATAAGGGGCCTATTGAAAATGATAGTCTGTGATGTCTGACCCCCAGGTAAGGAGCTGTATGTAGGGAACCATGATCTGCTTATTTGAAGTGATGAACATTCTTCTCCCAGCTCTGAGGAAATTCAGAAATGTCTCATTTGGAGTTTACAGTGTATTTCAAGAAAAAAAACCCACACAACATCAAAGTAAATATCAATTGGAGTAAAGGATATGAGCATTTTAGGAAGATAGCTTGATCATGAGGCCAATTCTAATGACAAGTCAGCAGTTGTAAATGTTATAATGAATCTCTGAGAATCGTAACTTGCTGTAACTTTCTCAAGACTAGCACTCATGTAAATCTGCTGTCCATATGGAAAAGGCCAATATGACGTTTTTCCTCTAGGAGATGACACCTATTAAGTTCATATTTCAGATTCAGAAAGGCAACAAAGCTGGCAAAGGGTCTGGAGAACAATTCTTATGAGGAATTGCTGAGGGAACTGGCATTATTTAGTCTGGAGAAAAAGAGGCTGAGGGGAGACCTTATCACTCTCTACAACTACCTGAAAGGAGGTTGTAGCAAGGTGGGGATTGGTCTCTGCTCCCACGTAACTACCCATCAGATAAGAGAAGATGGGCTCAAGTTGTGCCAGGGGAGATTTAGATTGGATATTAGAAAAAAATTCTTTACTGAAAGAAAGAAACAGGCTGCCCAGGGATGTGGTGGAATCACCATCCCTGGAGGTGTTTGAAAAAGACATAGACGTGGCACTTTGACATGTGGTTTAGTGGTGGTGTTGGGTTGAAGGATGGACTTGATGATCTTAGAGGTCTTTTCCAACTGTAATGATTCAATGATTCTGATTCACATTTTGCCAGTTTCTTACACTTCTCACTGGAAGTATTTTATCTGCTCAGTATTGGATTTCAGAGCTGGTATTCAGCAAGCAAAACACATGGTGATTCTCTAAGGAAAGCCTCCAAATCCAATGTCTTCTTCATAATGGAGAAGCCTTCTTCAAATACTTCGAAATAGTACTGCCAAGTCCATCGCTGAATCCAAGTGTCACAAGGAGACGTATTTGTGATCTAGCCTATAAAGGAATAACTGTGCATGTGTGCATGGCATTCAGAATCTCAGGAACAACTTTTTCTATGAAAATTATGATTTCTGGATGTTAAATCACACCTGTGGTTATGAGGAAAACCAGAAGGCAGGTGATCTCCCTCCAGAGTCTCTCAAACAGCAGCAGATTAACATTCCTTCTGATCCCTGCTTAGTGCAGGGACCGACAGAACAGTGTTGTGGCGCAAAGCGATTCAATACCTTTGGGTTCTTCATTCCTACATGGCAAATGAAGTCATTTATTTTCCTGCCCTGTTAAAACACTGATTTGGAGGGACTGAGAAAAGGAAGATTCTGCTTTAACTGTGAATTTCATCTTAGGAGTCCTATACTTCAGGAAGTCTGTCTCGCTCTAGAACGACAGCGTTACATTCAGAATTTATTTATTTCCAGCTGTTGCTTACTTGCTGTACTTTGAAAAGAAAAGGGGTTTCATATAGGAAATCTCTACATTTCATCTCAAGGTCTACTGCAAAGAGTTTGAATAGAAAAGTGCCTGAAAGAGTTTCTCTAGTTAGTATCTTTTGTCATGAAAAGCTGATACAGGGCAGTTTTAATCCAGGCTGAAAGCAAAGACCAAATCTGCCTCGAGATGCTGTGGAAATAGGGAGTATCCCGTTCTGATATACTGGAACCTAGAATAAACATTTACAGGTGCGACAGCAATGGCCCTTTTCACAAAACATTTGAATATTTAAATAACTTGAAGCCATTTCCTGTTTCGTGGGCTGACAGATAAACACTCCCTCCTATATTCGAGGAAAAACAAAACCAGAGATTCTAGACTAATAATCAGTTATTAAAACTATTTAACATACGGTTTAATTAAGATAATAAATGTCAATCATCTTTCTCAATATATGACTATATTAAGACAAAAAATTATCTTTCTCTTACTATTACAGCTCTTATACTAAGTTTTTCTCAGTCGACCGTTAAAACTTCATGTCATAAAATTGTATTTATCTATATAAATAAGCACTGAACTTATTTAAACAAGCACAATATCCTTAGGCGAAGAAAACATTATTTCATATTTTTTGTGATGAAGACATTCCAATGAATGCACCTTAAGTATTAGCAAACAGAAATAACAAAAATTGCTGCTTAAAAATTTAGAACTTGTTCCAGCAAAGACTCACTCATGTCCTGTGCTTTAGACAACTCGGCATCCCATGACAGTCATTTTAAGACCTATTTTGGGGTGGTTTATGTCTCAGTCTGCTAAGTGCTCATTAAATGGCAACGGGATTTTTCAGTCAACCACTTGCAGAGAATAAAATTTAGTACATTCTCCAAAGTATCAGGGCTTGAAGCTTGTATTGATACAAGCACAGGTTTTCTTCCTCTCCCTGGAAAGCATCGCGTCACAGAGGCACAGAGAGAAAATTACTGAGGGCAGTCAGCTTTGCCCAACACTAGTGACCTTCTGTAATTCCAAAAAACACTACTGTCCTCTGTCCTGGTCTAAATTATGCATGTGATGGACATAACCTTTAGCTGATCCAGAGATTTTGGAGGTTCTGAAGCAGCTTAATTCTGTCTAATAGGATATTTAAATTTTTAATGGGAAATCTACATCCTCATGCTGTGAGTATCACAGATATTCAAACATCATGGTCACATTTGGTCATTTAGGCACGCAAATGCCTTTGGAAATCTATGCCCAAATTTGCATTTTCTAGGAGAGTTATAAAGGATTATAGTGCTGCTATAGGTTAAGAAGCTTTTCACATCTAAAATTTGATAACGCAAACAAGGTGCAGTACTCGCCGGTTTTCACTAACCAAGACTTTCTGTTCATTGCTCAGTCTCTGCCTGAGATGTCCTTCCTTGCAACAGTAGAAAAGTTCCTTCAAGAGGAAGAGAAACACACAAGAGCGTTTGAAGAACGTTTAAATTCACACATTGAAGAGCTGCAAAGACATTCTGAAAATACTCTAAAAAGATATGCCAGGATACAGCAGAGCAGCAGTACTTAAGACACTCGCACAGCTAAGAAAATAAACCCAAGTAATCACCCGTGAGTCTCTTAGAATTAAAATCTGCAACCAGCTGCTTAATGCATTTAGGCACATTGCCAACAGTGGGTATTTTTAACACCAAGGTTTCGGTAAGATAATCATTATCCTGTGGAATTAGGTATATTGTAATCCGGCTACATTGCAAAATGTCATCCTCTAAACATACTCTAAAATATACAGGTTGGTTTTGCATAGTTCAGTTGGGTGCAGCAGAGACCCTGTTGCAGCACTGCAAACTAAGGAAGATACTTTCAATTCCGTGATGTACAGAGGGCTAATAAGCGGAATTACTCCCTTGGAAATATCATCAGCCAAGAGAAAGTCTCTAGATTGCACAGAACAAGAATAATAGGGGCCCTTAGCCATGTCATAGCTCCTGGCATAAAGAGCTTATCCATGCTCTGGTTATTCTTGGCTATAGAAATAGCCCTTGGGAGTGGGGAAATGAGAAGTTTGAGAGTTTGAGCTCACTCTTTCTTAGGCTTTAAGCCATGCAGGGCTGTGAGAGGAACATGTGAATAGACAAAGCACATATTTTGAAGCCACTCATGTTGCCCCTTCTACCAGACCTACAGACTTCGCCTGGGGCAGAGCTTGATCTCAGGTGCTTTACGTGCTCTACATTAACACTTGACAATTTTTAAATCCTGTCTTCCAAAGCGCCTGTTGTGGTATTGATGTTTTGATAGTATCTTGGATCATTGTTTAACAACACTGGAACAGGAAAGAAACCTTTAACTTCAGAGAGCTTGTGGTCAGTCTTAGGTGAAGGCGTAAATTATTTATATTTTCCTGCAACATAGGAAAATGTGAGGGTTAACTCACTCCATGTGCTGAAAAAATGCATAATTTTGAGATTCCTTTTATTTGCAATTCAAACTGAATTCTATTGCTGTGCAAGGGAAACAGAAATTACAGGCAGTGTTGATGAACCACCAATTTCAGTGAAAGAGATACTGAAGAACTACTTTCCAGAATGTGCTGTTGCCAACTTCCTGGAAAAATCTGGATAAAAATAATAGCAGACTGTCAAACAGATCCAGTGTTTGAGTAAAAGAAGACTCATTAATATTCAAGACCACAGCAAAAATGTAAATTGATTTTGGAAGCTGTATTTCCATTAAAACAAAATACACTACATCACACTTACACAAAATACCAAGATTTTAAATACCAGTTTGGCTCGGTTTGCAATAAAATGAGTAACAAAAATGAGTATATCAAAGAATCTTTCACAGAAAAATTCAGGAAAATTACTACTAGACTCAGCTGGAGGAATGAGAAATGAATAAAACAACGAAGGAAGGACATCTGAACCGACTAAATACGTGTGTCCTCAGCTTAAGGGGAGATGCATCTGAGAGCTTTAAAAGAACGTGGAAACCAGTGATGAGTTGTGTTCTGCAGGGGCTGGTACTGGGACCGGTGCTGTTTAACATCGTTGTCAGCGACATGGACAGCAGGATCGAGTGCACCCTCAGCAAGTTTGCCGAGACGTGTGGTGCGGTCGACACGCTGGAGGGAAGGGCTGTCATCCGGAGGGACGCTGACAGGCTGGAGAGGTGGGTCTGTGCAAAACTCATGAAGTTCAACAAGGCCAAGTGCAATGTCCTGCAGCTGGGTCATGGCAACCCCAAGCACAAACACAGGTTGGGCAATGAGTGGATTGAGAGCAGCCTTGCAGAGGAGGACTTGGGCGTGTTGGTGGATGAAAAACTGAGTATGAGCTGGCCATGTGTGCTTGTAGCCCAGAAGGCCAACTGCATCCTGGGCTGCATCAAGAGAAGCGTGGCCAGCAGGGCAAGGGAGGTCATTCTCCCCCTCTGCTCTGGTGAGACCTCACCTGCAGTGCTGTGTCCAGCTGTGGGACCCCCAACCTAAGAAAGACATGGATGTGCTGGAGCAAGTCCAGAGGACATCACAAAGATGATGGGGGGTTGCAGCACCTCCCATGTGAAGACAGGCTGAGCGAGTTGGGGTTGTTCAGCCTGGAGAAGAGAAGGCTCTGAAGAGACCTTATAGTGGCCTCCTACAGGAAAGAAGGGGAGGGACTTTTTACGAGGATGTGTAGTGACAGGACATGGGGTAATGGTTTCAAACTGAAAGAGGGTGGATTTAGGTATTAGGAAGAAATTCTTCATTGTGAGGGTGGTGAGACACTGGCACGAGTTGCCCGGAGAAGCTGTGGCAGCCGCCTCCCTGGCAGGGCTCAAGGCCAGGCCGGGCTCTGGGCAGCCTAATCTAGTGGGGGATGTCCCTGCCCATGGCAGGGGGTTGGAACTAGATGATCTGTAAAGGTCCCTTCCAACCCAAATCATTCCGTGATTCTATGAAGAAATATAGGAACCTCTGGAAATGAAGTTAAATTTTAAGCCAGGAAAGATCTGTAGAAGTAAAAAGGCAGCAAAATGTCCTTCAAAAGAGCAAGAAAGAAAAAAAAGGCTGTTAGCCAGTCAGCTGGATTCCTTTGTCACTTCAAGATTGAAGCGTGCAACAGGACAGTATGCTCCACATCTTCAAATGCGTGACTTGAGTCCAGTCCAGGCCTGAGGATCCCTCTCATGATACAGGTCTGTGTGATGATACAGAATGAATTTAACAAAAAATGAGTTAAGGTTTTTTCCTAAAGCTTTTTAAGATCTGGCTGAGCTACTAACTCAGGCTAAGGAAATAAGAGTTAGCTTCAGCGTGCCTTTTGTGTAATGCCGTACAATAAACTCCCTGTGAAAAGCGCTGAAAATGGCAAAGTACCTGTATCTGAACAACCTGCTTGTTTACTTTATACCATGAATGTGCCCAGAGGGTACGGATCAAAGTGCCACTTTAAGAATACTTACCTGAAAGGTCACCCTTCTCTTTGCTAGCCAAGATCAGCAAGAGTTGCTCATCTGACAGTCCCCAATTTAAACAAGCCCACTGCTGCCACACCGCCCATCCTGAATACTTTAATTGTATTAAAAGGTAGAAACTCGATGGAACTGATGAGAGGATTCTGAAGTAAGATCCACATTCCTGACGTTCTCATGCCAAGAATAGTTTGTACATGTACAGCGTTTCAAGTTATATGGAAAATTGTTTAAAGAATGATGGACAGCAGAAATAATAAAGGCTGAGAAATTATATACCTCATGAACAGGGATGGGAGATGTATGTGTATTGTCAAAAAAGAGTAGGAAGAGTCCAAGGCTATAAATGTCTGAAAGCATCAATAAAAATAATAAAAAATAAGAATTATTAATCATAAGTTCATTTGACAGGACAAGGTGCAATGTTCAAGAGCTGAGGATTACCCAAAACATACAGAAAGTTTCTATTCTACTTTAATAGCTGCGCAATGGAAAATTCTTTTAAGCTGCTGGATGTCTTTCATGATTTCTCTAAAGCTTTACCAAAAAGCTTTTTTTTGGCTCCCACTTGAAAGCCTTGTTTTAAATAGGAAGAACAATGGTTCAGGCTGTCACCAGCTTTTTGCTGAAGGAAAACCAGAGGTCATGTACACACAGTTGCCAGCATGTTTCATTGAGATATAATTTTGAAATAGTTGGTGGTGTAAGAGCTGCCAGACCATCGCTGCCCAATTCACTTTCCAAAACTTACTGTGGTGGGGCTGTCAGCGTAACAACAGGAATGGAACAGGAACATTTAGAAGTGGCTTACATGAAAGCTGGGTATTTAGCGCATTTTATTTCTACCATTTCTTACTCTCGTCCTTTCTCTATGGGAAATTTAGGAGTGTTAAGAATGGGAGAGAGTCAGGCGGTTGGTACTCTGAACCATACAGAGAGAAATGCAAACAGCAGCAGCAAAACGGTGCCAAATGAATGCAAAAATGGACAGACATTATGAAAAATCACACTTGCAGCTTTCTTGCTTTTCTGATGGATGGACTTCAACAATAGTTTTAGCTTACTCAGTCCAAGGCTAATAAATCTCTGCTGTAATCAGAGATACTACAGAAAGCACCTAATCCCCAGTCTCACTGTTCTGCCTTTATCGTAGTGGGACTGGTTATAATTCCTGATTTAACAGTGGTACAACAGCACACAGAATCCAGCCTGCCACCACCTAATGATGTGAAAATAGACCAAACACCACCAGTGGGAATGAGAAAGGAATCACCAACAAGTCAACGAGAGACTGTCGAATGAGGTGAGCCTCAGGTGATTTTACATCTATGGTATGTCTCGTCAGTCATCCGAGTTTTAGTTGCCCAGCCAGCTCCGGTACGTGCTGAACTCCATTCGGTCCCACTGCTTTCTGCCCCTGGGTCTCCCACTGAAGGGTTTGGTTCTCCAAGTCCGCTGTGTCTGAAGTACTGGTTAATCACATGGACACCCTCAAATCCATAAGTGGGCTGTAATTTAATGTACTGCATCTAAATTTCCACTAGTGGATTGAGCAACACCCCTAGACGCTGATACACTGTGCTCCAGCATCCCTAAACCAACAAACGGACTGGTTTGTTCCTCTAATCAGCTCTTAACCAAACTGCTGGGGGCTGTGAAACAGATTGATCAAGAGTATGTTTGCCCCGTTACCTTACGAGAAGGTGTTTGCGTGCAGAAGAACTGTCCTAAACCATCCCATCACAGAATTTCCTGCAGCAGACACAGGATGCATGTTACTGGACTTGAATCCCATGTGGAGCAAGAAATCCTGCAGGTGTCCTGCTCCTCAGTATCCCACGTAAGCACTGGAAGAAGAATTTTTTTTGGTTGAAAGTTTTCCACCAAATAAAGGTGGCGCGCAGAGGACAACATCAGCTAACAGCTCTGTCTGTAGTGATGCTGAAGACGCTCAGCTGGGATTGTGGGTGGCAGGAGTTTGCTTGGCTGGTGCACAGTGAGGGAACTGGAACTACCTGCCCTGGTACAAAACTTCTGGTAAGAAACGTCTGTGTGAGGCAGGTCCAACCCAGACAATCCAAGCGCAGGCTCTAGCTCACTTCTTCCAGAGCTACCAGAGCGTTCCAACCCGCCCATGGGCCACCCGGGCACTGAATATAAATAGTCTGAAAAAAGAATGGGTCGTTTTCTCTGCCGTATGTATTTCAAAGTGATGTTTTCTGAACATCAGGTTGTGAATAAGCAAGCCTTTTGTTGTAGATGGATTGAAACTGAAGACCAAGAGCAAATTCCTCTGAGTTGTAAAAATATGTGTAGTTCTTCCTTCAGGTCTTCTCACTTGGTGCTGGGAGCTGGGGCTACGTATAACACCAATGGGCACTGACCCCTGGCAAGAATACTTGACGTGATTCCTTTTGTCTTAGCACTTCGAAAGCATTAATAAAGTCCATTCAAATGTTGATCTTTTAAGTATTGGACTCAGACTTGATTTATGCTCTGAAAAAAAAAATGTTCTTAAAAAATTGCTTCTGTAACTTGATTTATCAGAAGGCGATAGCAGGTTTTTAATGATTTCACCTGATAATGAGAACTCTTGGAAACCATATCATAAGACACTGCTGAAGAAGTATCTCAGCATGAGTTTTCTGGTAAAAAGCTTATAATAAATCATTCAGTTTTGCCCACAAGCTACTGTATGCTGGAGGAAGGTTTGAAACCCTATTTCTAAAACATTTTTGAAGGCAACTGACAGTTGCAGCAATACATACAATTAAAAAACCAGAGGCGCGGTTACACCTTCGGCTGAGAAGTTCACAGGGGTTGCCATTAATTTACTTCCCTATTATTTCCCAGTGATTTTTGACAGTTTCTGTCTACAGAGGCTTCACTCCATTTTTCCAAATGCACATTCTCAAATCCACTACTAATAAAAGGGAATTTGGTAGAAAATGTCAGAATCCAGCTTCACTGTTTGCTAGAGAAAAATACATTGAATTTTTTTGTAAGAGCCCAACTGTGAAATCAATTTTAGCTTCTGCATAAAGAACAATTCAGAATGTGTAAAACTATTTTCCTCTCAATTAGCACTCAGTAAAATTGCACATTTCAGGGAGTTGACATACACAATGCCTCTTCATAGCATTAAGCTATAGGTTCATGTTAATAAACACTTGGCTCTGAAAAGATTATTACTGTAACCTGAAGAATTTGCAGATGACAAGCAACAAAGGGAGGGCAGAGGAAAGCAGCAGAAATGAAACATCTCATTAGAGAAGTAATCTTAAATATTATCTAACCCAACTGACCTTCTACTGATTTAGTTGTTCTCAGCCAGTTAATTGCTCTTAATATGTCACAGACTCTTGCAGAAAATGAAGTGGGAGGGGGGAATCGCATAAGGACTCTGAACAGTTTCAGGGAAGGTTTTCCAAATTATCAGATTATCGCTCGGGCTGATAAAAAAGCCCTGCAGGTGGAACGGACTGAAATAAACCTGCTACCACGAAGCAGGGAAAGTCACAGGGACTTTGTTAGAGCTGTCAGAAAGTATCACAGAACAAGTGAGGATGGAAAAACCTTGGTTAAGAATCTATGGAAGAAGATGAGGAGGAGGAAGCTATGGAAGAGGATAAAGCAGAAACTTTGCTGCTCTAATAGATGCCCAAGACACTGAGGACCCTGAGAACACACACACTTAAACTACGCACGTTTCGTTCGCTTCCTCAGGCACCACTTTGATTTGAGCTGAGCAACACCTTTCAGAAAGGGGCAAACTATCAGAGCTGCATCGCAGCCATCCTTGGCTGAGGATAAAGTAAAAATAGGACAAAAAGGCTTTGGTGCCGGGGAGCAGAGAAACAGCTGGGAGATGACACAGACCAAGCAATTACTGGTACAGATGCCTCATTTCAGATCTCTGCAGCTGAAGGAAGCGGTTCTCACCGAAAACTGTCAGGCTCGGCGCATGGCTCGCTGAGCACAGAGGTGCCCCAGCAGCCTTCCCGCTGGGCGCTCAGCGGGTAAACCCTCCTCGGGGCACACCACGATGACCATCTTGCCTGCGCCGTTCGTTGCGTATATATCCTGACTACACCACAAGCTGGGGGGGGAAACAACCTAACAGTTCATCCAAAGTCTGCATTTTAGTTTTTAGCAAATTTTGTGTTTCAGAAACATCTTAGGCTGCAGGGCCAGGCTAATCCTAGGCACCACTGGCAGTGGCGGCACAGCAAGTGGCCTTAGCTGTGGTTGTCCCAGCATCAGTGGGCATCTGTCTCAGTCAGAATCGAGTTCGTTTCTAGCTGGCCAGACTCACCTCACTGTGGAACATGTGCCTGAGGGCAAAACCCATTGCAGGGAATTGCATTTGTTTGCCTCAATTCTTCTTTTGGCAGAACAATGTTGGTTGGCAGCAGCGTTCTGCAGAGGAGCAACACACAGGGTTAATGCAGGAAGGCAGGCTCAGTCTTCACCGGGACTATCCCTGTGCCCAAAGACAGCTCGGGAAGGAAAGATTCGCGGTGCCTTTGACTTTCGGCTCAGAAACACGTCCTGCTACGCTTCAGCGCACTGGAGCTTCACACTCTTCCTTGCTTGGCCTGTATTTAAGCGGCAGTCAAGAGTTCTGAAACTCCCTCCCCAAAGTCTTCTGAAGGTTAATGCTTACTGAGTGCCTTAAAATATTTGGATGAGAAAGGGCTGGAGAAGAATACTGGATTACTGAAGCATTTTGATCAGAATTTATAGCTTGATTTCCTAGAACAGAACTACCCAAGATGTGCTCTCACAGCCTCCTTGAAGTACCGGGGAGTCACAGGACAGCAGCTCACTTCAGCAAACAGATTAGACCTAAGTCATACTAATGATACTTCTCCTTCCTTTAAAAATTTTTAAAAGAAATATTAAAAAAAAATCAAGGACTGTATCTCAAATCACCTCTTTATTGTTACTTACACAGATTGAAATATTTAACATTCAGATAAACAACTACCTGTGTTTGTGCAGTCTGTTATTAGTTACCTCACCACAAACTGGCAGAATCTCCAACTTTTGTAAGATTCCTTCCAACAGATCCTGAAGGAGTCATTGCATCTCACAGCAAAGAGATTCTTTCGAAGTGAGCTAGATAGTGTTTAATGAAAAAAATCATTACATAATGTAGGCTCTCACAGTAAGTCACATTTTTCGCAAAATAATTTGAGGATTCCAAGTAAGACTTCTCTCTTTTATTCAAAAAATAAATATATCCTTTCTGAATCAAAGCACTTCATATGACGTTAAGTATAAAGGAGAAATGTACTTCTTTGGAAGTTCTGAAATAGACATACAAGAGCTCATGGGAGCAACATTATCTGTAACATTGATAAAAGCTGAAAGCTGATTTTTTACAAATTTATAGCAGAACACATTTTCCTTTTACAATATAGAGCTTCAAACAGATTTAAGAAAAACACCCTTTTAAAAGTCTGAAAGGCACATGAACTGGACCATAAAACGTACTGGCACGTTCACCAATACGTTTTATGTTACATTCTTAAAGAGAATCTGCAGGACCCTAACCAAGAGAAAGACTGAAAACATCAGCAAGTTCCTCTGTGAAGTACTGAAAGAATGGCAGAGAGTTCCTTCTGGCTCTTGATAAAATTATTAATACCCCAAAGCTGGAAAGTCTGAAAAGCTGCATCACTCAGTTGTATTTGGACGAGTTGCTACATAAACAAATAAAACAATGAGCAGTACTACGACAGCCAGCGTGGGAAGCACAACGGTGGTGATTTGTTGCCGGGCCTCTTGCATGGCCTGTTTTCTCTCCTTTTTATCTTTGGAGGTCTCTTTTTTGGGTTTTCCTCTTAGTTGCCTCATCCTCCTCTTAAGGGCTTTTTGTTTGTCGGAGGAGTGAAGAGAGTTGAGCGGCAGAAAATCGTCCAAAGTCTTTTGAAACAAGAGTCTGACAAAGTCCTTCTCCTTCAAGTGCTTGGCTGTGCAAGGAACTGCAAGAGAAGGCAAAAAAGCAATTCTTTTGAGCAAGATCTACACAGTTATTAAAACCATTTGCAGCACCACTTGGCAAACCTTTTCTCCAGCTGGCACCAGTATCTGTGCAGCTTCTCTCAAGGTAACAGCATCGCAGCGCACCCGCTCGGCTCATCAGTAACACCCTCCTCCTAAAACACGAGAGCAGCTCATCACAGTGCGCTCGTTTGTCCAAGAGCGCCAAACTTGCACCTGCTAAGGCAGAAACAAAGCCCAGCACCCCACACTTTATTCTCTGAGGCAAACGAGGTAACGCAGCTAAAGACTTAATGAAAATAATACGAATTACTCATGCACTGACACGGAGCCCCAGCCACCCCTTCTGTCAGAGCAGCAGCAGGCTCCCAGTGGAATGGCTGCGGCTCCCTGCGAAACTGCCGAGCGGGCACCTGCCGTGAGGAGAGCATCAAGCATCCATCACCCACGCCGGGTATTTATTGGGATAAATATTGCAGTAGGAAGAAGCGTGGGGAAGGAGCTGCCTAACTTTTTGTTCTAAATCATACTGTGACTCGGTGCCATCACTCTTACTACAGCTGTCATTTGTATAAGGTGCCAAGCGATGACCAGCCTGCTTACAAATCACTGGTGTAGGCAAGCAGTCATTAATAAGGCAGCTGCTCTAAAGCATCTACTAGACCAGTTTTTAAAAGCAGAAGTATCTATAAAGTGATATTAACACACAAAAAATGCATGCCAGGAAAGCCTTTCTAAAATACAAAGAATTAGTAGGTACTTAAATATTTCCATACCCTAAGTTTACTTGCCTCTAAGCTGCCACAGCTGTGTAATTCAGTGACTGCGGTGGCAGGGAGAGGATGCCAACCCTCTGGTTATATTCCTTTTCGGCACATCTCCCATTTGTGCAGTGGCACAATAGCTGGGCACAGGCCAGATGCATCTCAACACAGATTTGGAGGCTAACAACCACTGCCGTCAAATATTGAGTTGAATTGAAAGCAAACTATGAACACGTTTTTTCCACCAGTCTCTATCTAGCATATTCAGAATAAAACAGTGGGTTAATGTAACTGCCTTTTTTCTTTCCCTCGTCTTTGTATCAAAACATAAAGATGATTTTAGCGAGCTGCTGTAAGTGAGGAGCATGTGTCAACAAGCAAAGCTCGCTCAGTTCACTACAGACAGAATTTCCTCTTGATGGGTCATCTCTGGTCAATGCTACAGGCTGTCTTACAACTCCTTTTTTTAGAAAAGAGATGTTTTCACTGAAAGGGGAATGCCTTCTGTTGGTGTTAGCACTCAACTTGCCAGTCTGACCACAGAAGCAAAACTGAACTAAAATTCCCATGTACAAAACGAGAATCCTCACCTATGGGTTACACGGAGCTACAAAGGCATTTTCATCCTTTCTCGTAGCAGGAGCAACCTTCCCGCTGTGAATCTCATCCAGTCGAATTAGGCTGGTGCAACACGGCATCAGTTAGGGTAAAATGTGGAAAAACCCTACTAACTTGAACTTACGGAAGCAACCAGACTATCAGAGCAACCACGTGGTGCTGGGAAACCAACTGCAAATCAATGCATCTGTATTTCTGCCTCTACACGGTCTTCCCTGGCTGCAATTTAAAAACAAACAGAAAACGAAAAACAACCATATCAAGCATGACAGGATCTCAGAGCTCAGCTGGATTCACCAGCTCTGCACCCCACGCACACACATCTTTGGAGCAGTTGCTTCTTCTGATTACAAACTTTGCAAATTCAACTTGTGCTCTGAGGCAAACACTTCATGTCAGTTTTGATAAAGCACAAAAGGGAAATTTTGGTGCTTGTGATGATTTTCAAAAAACGAAACAAGATAGCTCATGTCTTAGGAAGAACCAGTTCCTTCTGCGAGCTGCAGCATCAGAATCGAAACTTGCTTAGAGAGACCAGAAGTGAACTTCATAATGGAGAAGTAAATGGGAAATGGATGGAACAACTATGCACGACGCCCTGTTCCAGTCTCTTCATCAAATGGCATTACTTCATTTCTAAACTTTGCTGGTTTTTCTCAGCAAATCCTCCAGTCTCTTACTGATTCCACCCTCTGCAGGCGATGGGGTTTGGTTTTGTTGTTTGTCACTTCTCTAACCAACTCCTGAATTTCCTCTGGGGCAAAAGAAAGCTCTGGTTTACCCCTTCCATTTCCATTCCCTCTCCTCCTGCTCTGGTCACAAGCTTTATTACCAAAATGCAGAAAAACCACGGTGCAAAATAAAGTTTAACGTTTGCCCTTTAGGACAATTAGACAACCAGGTCATGTCAGGCCGCTGTACTTCCATATTGTTTTCCGTCTCTGCTGTTGACAGACATCGGTGGGTTTTGTATCGGGGTCACTCACAAGAAGTGATGGACAGTAAAAGCCTTTGGGACTTTCTGTGCACCACGGCCACAAACAGGATCACTTGCTACCCAGACATTCAGAACATCAGGATGGTTTTTTAAGTCTCTTTTCCATGAATATTTCATTCTGAAGCAAAATTACAGCAAGTTAATTACATACAGTAGCTAACATCTGACGGCTTAGAACAGAAAGCCCTCCTGCAAATGTCAGCACCGCTTGAATTGCAAGCTGATGCTCTCCAGTTTGGGAATCTGGCATCAATCTCCAAATACGTTTCCAGTAGATCGAGTTGCTTGGCTTCGCTACCGGCAGGGCTGGACTCGCACAGAAACTGGCCCACAGTTTTCAGAGAGATGAGCCTCAGGGTTCATCTTAACTGAACCGTAAAATGGAAGGAGTGAACCTCTTCCAGTCGCTGCCAGGCTCTGGCTGCTGGCAGGAGCCCGGACACCGCTGCCAGCTGCTGCAAGGGACAATGGTCCCCCACAGGAAAGGTCCAAGATGCTGTACTTGCTGCTATGGTCATGCTGGTATGGAAGAGCGCTGGAAAAAAACCCAGTGCTCAGTTGCAGACAACAAAATCCTACAGCGTGCGTTGTGCAAGCCGAGTGAGAGAGCCACAGCTGATGCCATGCTGCTGGCAAGCCTCCTACCGGCCACCCTTAGACTTCCCTGGAAGGCACATGACTCCTGACAATTGTGGAAAGGAAAAAAAGATACACAAAGCACGGCAAGTCAGCACCAGGGCTGGGATTACAATGTCAGGATCTCATTCCCTGTGGCGTGCACAGCCCATGAGAGCAAATTATCTCACATTACTGAGCTATGTCCCTCAGCCAGTGATCGCCTTGCTCGCACACCGGGAAGGCTGAAATCAAGTGAAGGGGGAAGGGAGATAATACAGCATTGGGATGGGTGTAATTAATGGGCTAGTTAGCATTGCCCACTTAAAGTGTCACTATCAGAAGGGCAATGACAAAGTGATGTCCCCCAGGTACTTGAATCTTGTGCAAACTTTAACCTTTGCGACCATCTAACCTCACATTGCAAAAGAACCGAGAACTCACCTTTTCTCCTCAAATGGAAGCTGAGTCTCCTTTCCATTCCCAGTCTCCCCTGAACAGGAGAATCACAGAATCATAGAACACTTTTGATTGGAAGAGACCTTCAAGAGCATTGAGTCCAGCACTTTCCTAGCCCTGTCAGCACCACTAAACCATGTCCCTCAGCACAACATCCACCCGTCTCTTAAACATCTCCAGGGATGGTGACTCAGCCACCTCCCTGGGCAGCCTGTTCCAAGGCCTGACAACCCCTTTAGTAAGGAAATTCTTCCTAACATCCAACCTGAACCTCCCCTGTTGCAACTTGAGGCCATTTCCCCTTGTCCTGTCACTCACCACTAGGGAGAACAGACCAACTCCTGCCTCGCGAGAGTGCTAAGGTCTCCCCCTCAGTCTCTTCTTCTCCAGGCTAAACAGCCCCAGTTCCCTCAGCCGTTCCTTGTACGACACATGCTTCAATCCTTTACCAGCTCGGCAGTCGCCTCTGTGCCCTCTCCAGCACCTCAATGTCTCTCTTATAGTGAGGGGCCCAAAACTGGACACAGTACTCAAGGTGAGGCCTCCCCAAAGCCAAGTACAGGGGAACGAGAAGGTTCACTGCCACAGACTGCACACATCCTCCTACGGCTGCTTCCAGCTCAAGCTGGTCCAAGCATCTGGAAATTATCTCCAAACTAGCTCAACCACCGCAATTACTGGAAAGTCAGCAACTCTCTCCAACTGGGACACTGGAAGGAATAGCAACAGAAGGGATTAACAGACTCTGCCAGAAGTGGAGTGTCTATAATCCACAACTGCGTAACAGGAGTCTGGCACTAGCTAGAGACTGTAATTTCACCTTCCTTTCATGGATTTTGCAATTTAAAATTTGATAATAAAATTCCATGGGGTGATGAGATTATTTTTAAGTTCACTATAGCAAAGTTTCCCCCAAAAGCAGAAACCTGCTGGCTAGAAAGAAACGATCTTGATTGCCAAGTCAAGAAAATGAGTGTTGATTTGGTGTATTTGTTCGAAACATCCTTTTCACAGAGCCTACCTCTTCTCCAAGGCTGCTGTGCTCCAGCTTGACACTGAAAAGCCAAGGTTTCAAGACGAACAAAACATTTAAGTGTTCAAGCTACTGAAGACATAAAAATTCACAAACGTAGTACTCTGGCTTTGCATCTGGAGCAATTACGTTCTTCCTTGCCCATCATGCAAGTTGCTTTTTATATATAAAACTACTCTTCATTCCACCCTCTGGGTTAAGTTATTCTGACCTGTTCGGAACAGGCTGCCCAGAGAGGTGGTTGAGTCACCGTCCCTGGAGGTGTTTGAGTCACCATCCCTGGAGGTGTTTGAGAGATGGGTAGATGTTGCGCTGAAGGACGTGGTTTAGTGGTGTTCATAGGGCTAGGAAAAGGTTGGACTCAATGATCTTGAAGGTCTCTTCCAGCTGAAACTGAATCTCAAAACCTAAAAGCATAAATCAGTGGACTTGCTGGTCACCCATACCAGTGCCGATGCATTTGTGAGCATCCTAAAGAAACTCAACCATGGACATTGGAGATAATTTTGTACCAGAAGACTGTAGTGAAAATTTTGGGGACTAGTATCCTTCAAAATCTATCAATAATCTTCCAACTAGAATTTATAGCAATCTGCTGTCTCCTTTTTTTTTTTCCTTTTAATGAATGTAAAATTAACCCTGGCCATTAGTAATCTGCAATTAAAAGCTCCTCATAACACACACAACTATTCCTGTGAACCAGAACCAGCAGCCTCGATGCCAGCTACAGCAGCACTTGCGGAGCGCTGCAGTTCTGCATCTCCTGCACGCTGCACATGCACAAAAGATTTCCTTTATCTGCACTTAGTGTAATCACACGTCTAGACGACTAAAGAACTTATTATTGCCAACCTTATAGCATGAACGTATTAGCCATGTTAAGCTGAATAGTTTTTCTCCAAATCGACAATTACAAGTGTTTGCAAGCCAGTTTAGGTTAACGGGGCCTCATGGTCCTGCTACTGACACTGTAACATTTCTGGAACAGCAAAACATCTCAAAATTCAAACAATCTGAGGAGAATTAATTTTTATCATTTAAATTTTCCCCTAGGGCCACAGACATTACTAAGACTTTAAAAATAAAGCCAGAAAACAAACCAGCAGACAATGAGGACACACTGTATTCAAACTGTCTGCCAGCAGTAGGGAAAAAGGACACAAGACACCTAAAGCAGACAGCGTACAACAGTCTTCCGATTATTTGAGTGTTAAAAAGCCCCAAACTCAGTAGTTCCCAATCACCAGGGCATACCAGCATCTCAGTCAAGAAAAAACTAAAACCAACAAGCTTTTCAGCCTCTTACTTACTTTTGCTACTGGGCTCATTGTTTTAGGGTAATCTTGCTACTCCAGTAGCAGCCAGAGCTGCTGTACAGAAGCTGGAAGAAGAATTGAGTCCTGGAGGTGGGAGGAGAAGACAATGAGGACCCAAGGGGCACGACTGGCCCGTGCATGGGGTACAAAGCGCTCTGCTTCTGCGGTCCCCGTGGCTCCGGGCAGTCGAGAAGTGACTGTGCAGGGTCTCCCACACGCAAGGCTTTAATCCACCCTTACCTCATGCAAGTTCAGCTTCACCTTGGCCAGGCCAGTGGCCGCCATGAGGAGACGACAGGTCCTGACAGGGCAGACCCTGTGGCCTGCCCCAGCCAGCGTTGGGAGCCCGGGACCAACATGTTTGGCTTAATGTAACATTGGTTTACCTCTACGCTTAATTAAGTGAGGTCTAAGCAACAGATACATGTTATTTCCTACCTTTGAAACCAGAAAAATGTGGGGTTTTTTTTAATAAATGACTGAACTGCACATAGTAATGTTACACAGACCCCGAGGACTATTTAATAAAGGACCAGACTTGTTTTAGGCTACCCTGTGGAACACAGATTTTTTTTTTTAATCCATGACTGGATGCATCAAGAGCAGTATGGCCAGCAGATCGAGAGAGGTGATTCTCCCCCTTTGCTCTTGTGAGACCCCACCTCGAATAGTGCGTCCAGTTCTGGGGTCGCCACTATAAGAGGGACACAGATCTGTTGGAACAAGTTCAGAGGAGGGCCACTAAGATGATCCAGGCATTCGCGCACCTCTGCTACAGGGAAGAGGCTGAAGGAGCTGGGATTGTTCAGTCTTGAAAAGAGAAGACTTCGGGGGGACCTAATAGCTGCCTTCCAGTACCTGAAGGGAACCTACAGGGAGGCTGGGGAGGGACTTTTTACAAGAGTGTCCACTGATAGAACAAGGAGAAAAGGATTTAAAATGA
>NW_009718676.1:4142-21498 GCF_000703405.1 Apaloderma vittatum | reverse complement strand
TGCCCCCTCCCTGGAGATGTTCAAGGCCAGGCTGGATGAGGCCTTGAGCAAGCTGGTCTAGTTCGGGGCATCCCTGCCCATGGCAGGGAAGTTGGATTATATTATCTCTGAGGTCCCTTCTGACCCAACACACCCTATGATTCTATGACTGATTTTACCTTGAAGTGAAATACCACATTTTCTTTCCTGCAGCTCTAAGGTGTGGCCATTGCTAGGTAAATACCAGCAAGGTCACCAATTTCTAAGATGATCTGGCCAGCTTAGAAGCGCAGCTAAATAGGAATTCAAAAAAGTATTTCAGTAGGAACTTGGGACAGATTTACAAAGAGACCTACTTGTGCACAGAGCTCTAGGTGGGGTCACCAGAGACCCTGGCTCTACACACAGCCTTTCTATCCATCCAGGTCCAACTCGGTCCTCTGGGGTTTTGCCTTGTGTTTCAATCTTGGCAGGTTAAGAGAGAATAATAACAATCCTTACACCTTCTCTGACAAACACTGTCACTGTTTCAGCTGGCTGCCACCTGGGTAGGATCTGCAGGAGCACTTAGACCAGCTTGCACCCAACTCTCACACCGAGACAGAAGCTAAATCTGCTCCTGTGTTTGCATCAGACACCTTGGGCACCCAACACCTTGCAAATCTGCCCCTGAGGAATGGCCTTTTTCTTTTAAAAACAAAAAAAGCCTGATTGTAACAGTTTTCATCCAACTGCAGTAGTGATTGTCCAGCACTATCTCCATCACACGCCATTATTATATTCCACTTTCAACGCTAAATGTAAAACGATAGTTTAAAAAACTCTTTGTTACTTGACAGGCTCTGAAGGAGCAAAATGTTCTGTGTAATCATTTGTGTGGGTGACAAAGACGGATAGAGCAGAGATCTGCCAATCTGACTGAGAGAGCTGAACCCCAATGAGCGAGCCAGCCCAGAGGACTAAGCAAACCCTTTAATCTCAGCCACATCCTCCCCTCCGCAGACCTCCCGTCAGCCCACTTCCAGGAACACACAAGCGGCCTCATGATGAAATTAATATTCCACTTGCAGGACAATTCCTTTTGGTATCGAAATACAGCTCTGTGTGGCCACTAACAAGGGGAAATGATTGTCACCTGCTTAATGAAGAAACTTATAATTTGTACAAGCTATCCCCCTAATGACGTAAGAGCAACCTAAGGACTCAGCAGGAGCAGCCACGCGAATAACTTCAGCTTCAGCACTGTCGAAGGCTCCGCGTCGCCCAGCTCGTTACTTTTAAGCAGAAGTTGCACAGCGGAATTGATGCACAGCTGAACATTATGCTTGCAATGCTAAATTTGAGATCTTCTGTTTCAGTGACACTATCTGTCATGATCTCAGAGCGTGCTAAAAAGGAAGAAAAGGATTAAGCGAAAATTTCTCCCTTTGTGAAAAATGGATTTTCACGTTACAGCATGAGGCCAGTTCTTAGCATCATGAAAACTTACCTCAGTCTATTTGACTGTAGCAAGGAATTACAATTTAGCAAATCAAAACAACCCTGCTTTCAAGGGTAAAAGCTTTTAATTACACACATAACAATACGGAACTATTAAGATGCTGTTTGAAGTCAGTTTAACATTATTTTTTAGTGAGGAGTGGTGGCTTTTTTTTCCAAATTACAGACCCAAATCTGAATTGACCCATCATTACTGCAACATCACATTTACTATAAATGCAGCTTTGAGAGTCTCCAAACTACTCACAGCATTTGGAAAATGAAAGCTAGCACTGAATGCTGCCAGAAAGTCAGAAAGAGCAAAGCCACCAAAACAGAAAGCTATTTTAATACGATTTTCACAATTCTGACGAATGGGATATAGCGAGTAACCTCTATCAGAAACAAAAAGCATGGATCTCTGTATCTGGGAAGGCACTGTCAAACAGAGATGAGGTGATGGTATTTTTGGCACATATGGTGTTGCAGTGCAAGCCTATTTGCCCAGAATGCAGCAAAGAAACAAAGAGAATTCAATTTAAAAAAAAAAAAAATACATCCTTTTGCTCCACGAACAGCTGGATGAACAACCTGTATTTTCTTTTGTAGATAAAGAGCCAGCATTAAGACAACTTTTGCACACGCAGTCCAATGAAGAAATGACTAATGGTTACAGAAAATAAAAGAAAAACAAACTTGTAATTTCTGTCACTCCATGAATTCAATTCCTAAGGGAGGCTGGAAGAGATGAGCTTGCCATTCTCTATCTACGCAGCTACAGATGATCTTGCACATAAACGCAGTAAACCACAACACCTAGTATATGACTTGGTATTATGTGTTTGCTCAGCTGTTTTCTTCAAAAGTAATTTTCTCAGCTGTTCCCAGCAAGACTCCTTTGGATACAAAACATTTATTTTCCCAGTGCATTTACAGAAATTCCAACAGTTTCTAAACAGGGACACTACGTATATAAATAAGAAGCACTCATGTCAATCCTCCTCAAAATTTCGTGTGATGCTTTCCCAAACCAACTCCGAGCACCTGGCGTCTGCGGGAAGGTGCAGCAACGGGCATCTGGCGTGAGAACATTTCTGGTTTCCAGCAGCGCTGCGTCAGGGTCACAAGCCCACCGAGAGCCCCGGATTGTCGCTGCGAACCCGCAACACAAGCCGGCCTGTCACCAGAGGGGAGCAGTGCTCATCCCCCGAGCTGATAACGACCTAGATGGGCAACAAACATCTCCTACCCCGCAGTGGGCAGTCCGGTTGTTACTCCTCCAGTTCAAACTACCAGGGTCCCACCACAGTCGCTCCATGAGCCAGCATCGCTGTGAACGTGGCTGAAGCAGATCCCCAGACACGTGCCAGGCAGCAGGCCAGCAAGTCCAAAGAGTGATGCTACAATTTCATAACATAAACAGGAGAGTTAGGGGCTATCACTGCTTTTCATTATAATTCTACCGTCATTAAAATGTTGGCACTGTAAATTCAGTTCAGGCTAAAGCTTGGCAGGCAAAAAAAACCCCCCAAAACTCATCCAAACCAAAACAGAAAATTCATGCCCACAGCAAGAACAGATTGTTAAATCTAAAACCACAAAAAAACTGCCAGCACAAGGGATGAGCCTGGGGCAGCACGGGTGCGTGTGTACGCACACCGGGGATGGAGAGTGACTGACATGAGAGAAAAGCTGAGAGAGCAGCTCCCAAGATACCAGGGCAACTTCTAGAAACGACATGACTACTTCCTGACCACCAGAGAACTGTGTATGCCGTTCCCAAAGTATTTGTGAAACAGTTTTGTTTCTTCAGCGGCATAAAGGGAAACCCACCTCATCTAGCTCCGGATCCAGAACTATCTGCCACAGGAGAAAGCAGCATGGATGCGTACACAGACTCCTAAAACCCTCCCGACACGGTCCTGCAGGGGAAAACAGAGAGCACTGCACTGCACTGGCACTTACCAATTTATTTTATAACGTAACTTGGAGGCATTCACAGATTTAAAGCGAGCTGGATGCAATGCCAGCTTACACTGAATGAAGGGTTCAGCTCTCAAACTCATCCCCTTCAGAGCTTGTCTTCAGTTCTGGTTTTTCAGACTTTTCTTGGAAAGGATGGTTTTCCAGCAGGAGGCTGAGGAAAGACTGCTGGCACCATGCCTGCCTCTCCCTGCTTGTCCACATGCCAGGGGAGGCCTGCATGACACTGGAGAGTAAATCACACAGAAACCAACCCAAATACAATCACTGAAATGGGCACCTGTGTTTCTCCCTTATTTGTTTTCCAAGAGAGGTGGGAGTTTTAGAGCCTGTGCAGCTCTGCCGTTTGGCAGATTTCATTCCCACCTCTGTTGCCATCGACAAGCTCTTGTGATCTCGTTTGATCCGAGTAATCAAGTTATCAATGAATGAAACTAAAACCTCTGCCTTACAATGGAACAGCATCATGAGTTTAGGCTAGAGCTTTTTCTCTGGCAGCCAGAAATCTGAACCTTTCATGAATTCCTTTCAAGTTAGACAAATGTTCTCAACATCAGTGTGACAACAATGCAATCAGGACACCTTTTCAGGGGCGGAAGGGAAGATAAGAACTGAGACTTGCAACACAGGATGGGTGGAGATTATTTTCTTCCTATCACTGGTCTCATTAAAATTTCCTTCTGTTTACTCCCCAGCTTAAACCCAAAGTCTTATTACATTTCACAGAACAATCCCACATTATAATAAAGCAGCAGGCTTTCCTGCCATGATTGATAGACTCTGTGCAATTATTTAAGAAGGTACATAATTATATACAGCTGGATTAGGCTGATCAAATCCCTGTTAGTGTCTGTCAATATACACATAATAAGACATTGTGACATTACTGTAAACTAATTTAGATGCAGAAAGTTTAATTAAGACTTAATAAAATTACAGAGAGGGAAAGAAAATAAAGTTTTGCAGAGTCTAACCAAAGGGAGTTTCCCAGCAAAGCCACCCTCTAAACACCGGCCTGTTTTGCCTAATCAGTTCTGCAACACTGGTTCTTACACCACCTATTTACGTGCTACTCCTGTGTATAGTCCTACTGCCAGGACTTTCCATCAGCTCAAAAACTCTGAAGCAAAAGCGAATGCACTGGAGCTGTGTGTGTAACCAAGTCCATTACGAGCGAGCCCAGACAGTCAGAGAAGGACGTCTCAGAAGTTCCTCTACAACACTCACCAAACAGCTACCGATCAGTGCAACCACCGTAAAGTACAACTGACCTTCTTTTACAGCATTTACCAAGGCCAAAATATTACACTCTCCTCAGTCACAGGATTTATACTCTCCCTTCTCCTTCCTGTACAGGTTCCCTTTCCACTCGGGTTGTTTTTAAAGCAATTCGCTCCATTTGCAGCGCTCTGCGAGAGTCACCAGCGATGCACAACTGTGCACTGACAAGCCCTGGGAGCACAGCACAAGATACCAGCTTCATTCCCCGCTGAACAGATTCAAACTTTTCTAAGAGTACTCATGCTCGTACACTGCCTAAGTCACCTCTTTCACGCAACTCATAAGCACACGGATGCAACTGAACTCCTAACCAGAGGTAAAATATATTAAATGTTTGGTATGGTGTACAAGCCATCCTAGTTTGGGTTAGCTCACAGGTGCAGTGCTGGAGGGATCCGGGTGCAGATGCCAGGAGCCCTGTTGTCCGCGCACATTCCCCTTCCCCCTTCGCTCTGGGACAGTGACTCTGCCCGTCCTGTGTGTGCACAGGTGTTGTCACCATTTCTAACCCAGACGACTTCACTGTCATACACCAAGAGTCTTCCAAGAGAGTAACCGAGAAGAGAGGGAGGGGTGCAGGAGCAGAACCGCGTTGCCACGGACCTCCTCTCCACCAGCAGCACCCTGTCAAGCCGAGCCTTAAAACTGCCTGAGGTTGAGATATCTATCACCTCTCTTAGAACACTATTCCAATGTCTGATTGCTCTGATGGTGAAAAATTTTCCTCCAGGGTCCAATCAGAATCTCCCCAGGAGCAGCTTGTACCCTTTACCCCTCGGCTCTTCCATGTGACTCCTCGTAAAAGGGAGGCTCTGTCTTCTCGGCAGCCACCCTTGATGGGCTGGTACATGGTAATCAGGGCTCCCCAAGCCTTCCCTCCTCAAGGCTGAACAAACCAAGTTCTCTGAGCCTTTCTTCACATGGCAGGTCTTTTAGTCCTCTGATCATCCTTGTGGCCCTTCTCTGGACCCTTTCCAGCCCATCTACGTCTTTTTTGTACAGCAGGGACCAGAACTGAACGCAGTACTCAAGGTGGGGTCTGACCAGAGCTGAGTAGAGTGATACGGTAACTTCTCCATCTCTGCTGGTGATGCCCTTGTTAATGCAGCAATTTCCTGGTATGCTCCCTCTCAAATTAAATCAATTTGAGTATCTCATTACAGAGAAGAAAAAAAAAATAGAAAAAAAATCTGCAGATTTTGAGTCAGTTTTAATAGTCTCTCTGTCGCTCTGATCTGGTTTACTCAACAATTTGTTAGCTGCTCTGTTCAGCCACCTCCCTGCAGAGGCCCTACAGCATTTCAAGAATTTCAGAAAATGCTGACTGACATACAAGTTTCTCACCAGAGCCTTAACCAAAAAGGCAGAAAAAATCTGAACAAGTCCATTTCCCAAAGATGAACGTTTCCTGCAGATTTAGTTTTTGTCGGCTGGGGTAAGGGGAAAAGAGAAACAAGGAAAAATTTGAGGAACGTAACTGCTAGAAAGGATTACAGTGCAATCTTCTGGAAAATATATTAAAATTCAAAACTGTATTAAAACTAACAAAAAAAATTAAGCCCTCCTCTGTTCAATCACATCCCTCCAAAGCTCTCTGCCAATCTCTCCACACTAGAGACAAATCACTGTTGGGTAACCTCTTTTGAGCAAGTTTATCGCTTATTCTAGTTTATGTTCCGTTTCCTTTGACAGCAGGGCTATTTAAGCCTCTCCTCTCATCCAAAGCCTTTGGTTATTTTTCTTTTCCGTTCCACTGCAATTCTTCAAAGCATCATAGAGGCAAATTTAATAAGCACCTCAATTTGTATTGCTTTCTATTTATAATACTGCAAGCACCTGCTGCTGCCGCGATCTAAGCGGGTATCTTTCTTACCTTGTGTAGATTATTTCAGATTAATCTTAATAGCTTCATATTTTAGAGCAATTTCAAGAAACACTGCTCCACGCTGTCAGGTGGGTTCATTTGTTGTGGTGGTGGTTTTCTTTCTTTAGGGGATTTTTTTGTTGGTTTTGTGGCAGTTGGTTCTCCCTCCATTCCTCATTTTTATGAGGATGCTGCTGACCAGCTCTTAAAAATACAACTCATTTTGCTTCATTGTTCATATCAGCCACATCTGGATCATGCATTATTTGACCTCCTCTCAAAACAGGGATATATTAGTTTTTCATCTTAACTAAGTGCCTGTGAATGCCACAAGGCCACTAAGGCTGTGCAGTTTTGAAGCTAAGTCTCACGTCTGACCTTTCAGAGGGGCTGAGGAATCAGGTACTGAGGGCATCTCTTCAGAGCCTGGCATCCATAACTCATGGACAGAAATGGGTCGAAACTAGAAGAGCGTAGGTTTAGACTAGATAGAAGGAAGAAGTTCTTTACCCTGAGGGTGGCAAGGCATTGGAACAGAACAGATTGTCCAGGGAGTGTTTAAGGCCAGGCTGGATGGAGACTTGAGCAACCTCATCTAGTGGCAGGGGGGTTGGAACTAGATGATCTTTGAGGTCTCTTCTAACCTAAATCATTCTATGATTCTACTAATGGCTGTACCCCGGGCTGGGGACATCCCAGTATTGTGATGCAGCACAAGCAGGTGAGCGAGAGAACGATGCCCAGAGAGAAAGAGCAGGAGAGCCCCCTTAGCACGCAAGAAAAAAAGAGAAACCAAAGGAAAGGGAAACCAGCATATTGAAGAAAAACTGGGTGACAGGACATTGGAATGCACTGCCCAGGGAAGTGGTGGCGTCACCATCCCTGGAGGTGTTTAAGGAGAGGCTGGATGCGGCACTTAGCATCATGGTCTAGCTGTTGCGATGCTGTTGACGATGCGATGGTGCTGGGATACACGCTGGTCTTTTCCAGCCTCAACAATTCTGTGAAAGTGAAATAAAGACTGAAAGAAGTGGAAGGAAGAGTCAATCCATCAAAGCAGACATACACCAACTATCGGTCTCGCCTCTGCACAGTGTTTATTTACTCTTAGCGGCTGACAAGCCAAGCCTGTACTTCTCATCCGTCTCCTACCTATGTGTTTAGGTGTGATACAGCACACTCCTCCACAGCCAGCCAGGAGATCTCACGGAAGACTTCACAGGTCATTCTGGGGACAATGTCATCTCAAGAGTGACTCCTGATGCCTCCAACTCCAGAGGGATACTGTGCTACTTGCCCTGCTCCAGTATTTAGTACAGGCTTTACAGGGATTGGATTTTAAGTGCTCCCATTAAAAACATGTATCTCTCTCAACAAAAGAAAGCCTCATTGCCGTTTTCTACTCAACCCAGTCTTGCCGATATTGCTGTTAACTTGAGGAGGAAAGCATGCTCATAAATGTGTAAACCAAGGTTTTCAAAACTGTTTTTTAACTGCATTTGTTGAAAAAAAAATTTTGCAAAATTAAGCAAATTAAAAGGCTCAAAGAAAAAATGCCATTGTAAGGTACATGGTATTATGTCCTTCTCTTACTTATCTATCAACAACAAAAACTCAATACAGCCATTATGTTGGGAATCCAGAAATTTTTTAACTTTCTATTAACGTAAGAGAGATGATGATGCAGATTTCCTCAGCAAACGAGGCACGGGGACCTTGCGTGTCATTTAAAAAGAGGAGGTGTCATCTCTTCAGCCTCTGGCTGCAGCTTCCAAAACACTGTCACAAAACATCTGTAACCTTCATGCATCCTCATCCTCTTCCACAATTGCTTCTTATCACGTGGGGATGTTTTGGAACTGCTATGGTGAGTAAACTAGCTGCAAACAAACATGCTACAGATATCCCAAGCTGATAGCTAATTGTGATTCTTCATCTTTCAAGCAAACGGGACAACTTTAAATGGCAAACATCGCTCTATCTACCCATCCATAAATTAGGAGTGACAATAGCAGATTATTACTCATTCACTCAGAGCATTTGTTTGGCCCTGAGAGAACTGGCTTTATTCCAAGAGCTGGCACACACTGGTTGATATACATGTAAATGTTTTATTTCTCTTAGAGTGGGCAACTTCACAGAATGAAATACTGAATTAAAGACGACCCCAGTTTTTCTGCTAGATGTCCATCTCAGAAGCAGCGCCGCTGAAAGCCTCGGCAAGGTTTTTCACACCGAGTCAACAGGGAAAATGTCACCTTTTCTTTTGTGAGTGAGACAATTTCACTGTGGAAACATGAAAGCTTTTATATAAATATTAATCACTGAAGTTGTCCTGGAGTTAAGTGGATGGAGCCTGGCTTATGTAAGGTTGCTGTACTGACTGGTAATAGTGCAATGTACTGAAATTGTTTTGCAAACACTGCTCTGATCAGGCTGTTGCTCAATACAAAAGCTGTGGTGCCAGAAGTAGATTCAGCGACCACAGCATTCAATCTGAGGGTACTATACAATAGAGCTTCTCTCCTCAGAGTGATGAAAAGGCATTTAGTCCTCTGAATTTCTGATGCAAACATAAAGGAAAAGGAAAATGCTATTTTCCTCCAAAACTGCCACTAATTTGAACTGAGAGGAAGAGGGGAGACTAAGAAAAGGGATGGAGGTTCAATATAGAGAGGCAAATAAACCAAATATCTGGTTAGAAAACCAGGCAGTGGTTTAACAGAGCCTCTAAATGACAAGTCCAGAACATGACTAGTCTAAAAAAAAGCCAAGTATAACGCACCTACACTCTTAAGCCTGGGCTCTCCAAAATCCAAGAGAATCAAACCAAGCACATTCTGCGCATTTGGAAGCAGCGACAGTACACACCACCTCCAGAAGAACTCTGAGATCCATCTTCTTCCTAGAAAGGGCTAAAGATATCAGAACATGTTTAGATGTACTTATTCCTCCCATGATAGAGTCCATCAACAATTGCCTACCCCTTTGTGCAACATAGAAATGAGATTTATGGTTTTTAGGGTGTTTTTTTTCTTCACAAATTAACCAGGCCTTGAAACTAGAACTGCAACAAGTCAGATGTTTCAGAAGGGGAAGGGAGAAGCACAGCCTTTTATCTGCTGTACTGTACCATATCTATCACCTCACTTTCCTTGATGGCAGACTGAAGTTTCAATCAACTGGTCAAAACTACCCCATAAACCTCTAGATAGAAATGACACAATGCGACTATAGTTCAGATGAGCAAGTTTAGAATGGAACACAAAGCAGAGAGCACTGGCTAAGATCACAGTATCTTGATGGAACCCAAGCGCAAAAGTGTATAGCACTTAAAAACCCAAAACATCAGGACATCTGCTGTCAAAATTCACCTTCATCAAGTGAAATGAAAGATAGAAGATGAAGAAACTCTGGTGGGAAGCAATAAGTACCAACGGAAGACAGCTGCAAAAGATACACGACTATGTACAAGTTTAGTTCCCATCTGGCACCTTATCTCAGTTCCTCCTTCAGTGGTCTACAGGTTTCAGTCAGATCTCACTATGGACATGGAATGGACAGCAGAGCTGTATTTTATGGAGATAAACACAAAGACTGCTGGCATGAGAATTGCTCACATTCTCCATTTTAACAGAAAACCAATTCAGACTTCACAGACGGCTACATTAACTAAAGCTGCTTTTGAAATTGTTTTCATATTTACTTCCCACGTTTATATGGATTTTGTTTTTTAACCTGCTGAAAATTGGAGATGATTGCTGCCAGAGCAAGCATGCTGTCTAGTATCTGACAATACTTTGCTTTGAACCTTGAACCTAACACTGCACTTTTCGGTGCCACTTTCGCACAAAGCACACTCTCCATCCCCTGGTACGCTGCTGCTTACGTGCCACTTTCAGATCTCACAAGAAAATCTGCTGAATGGAGGAGTGACACAACAGAACAAGACAGTGTCACGTCCAGCACTGAAGAGGATTTTAAAATTTATTCCAGGGTATCACTTCAACGCTCAGGGGTGTACGTGGCTGAAATGAATACACACGCCTGGCAGACCCGCAAGAGAAGGCGCCTCTATAAAAGGCGACAGAGCTATTACCAGATAAGCTACTAGTTAGACATCCCTGATTACCACACTGGTCAGAGATTTTAACTCTTCTAGGGAGCAGACAGCTAATTGGATTCCTTAATGGGCTTCTCTCGGTTTCACTGGGGCTGATCCATGTTGCATACAGGATTCTGAAAGAGATTTTTTTTCCTGAAATAGCACGTACTACTCTACCACGGCATTCTGTTATCACCTTGGCTTATGCTTACATAAAGTACCAGACGGAAAATCAGAAGTTACACCAACAGTAACTAAGAGGTTAATAATTAAATTGGAGCTATGTCAGAGCAGCAACAAAGCTGACCTCTTGAATAAATTGAGCTTGGATAAAGGTATCATTGATTTTCCTCAAGAGGTTTCATTACTCAACTCTAGATTTGTCATTTCTTTTGAGAGCATGAAGTGTTACCCTAAATTCACTATTGCTCTTCTACCCAAACAGAAACTAAACCATTTTAAATGCAGACAATATGACCTCCCTCCCTTTCATTGTTCTCTCCCCTCCAAGAGAAACTGAACTTCAGAGGACTTCAAATCTCAAGGGAAAAAAACACACCCCAACAAAAAGAAAAACCTTAAAAAAAACAACTTAATCTTTATTCTACAAGCTTTTCTTCCAGCACTGAAAATCCAATGTGTATTTTCTCCCAACTATTTTTATCTCTGCATTGTTCTTAATGCTCTCCTGGGAAGGAGTTTCTTTAGCACACAAGTGAAAAACTTTAATTTGATGAAGGCACAGAGACCGTTTGGAGCCCGGTAAGGGAAAAGACATGAAGTGAACATCTGGATGTGTTCCATGACCCCAAGTCTGCCATATTTTCTGCTTCCCAACTCTGATCTTCCTGTTTTCATTCTTAAAAAGATCTCAGGATCAACCAGCTGACTACTAGAAACCATATCATCAAACAGAAAAGTTACTTCCCTACCTTGTTTGAGTATGATAAGCATCATTCATAACAGCAAAGTGATCTGAGTTTCTGATTTCCCACAGGTACCCTAAAAGATTTCCTGAACCACAGCGATTATGCCTGTGACAAATGGAGTGTCTTATGGACTCAGGGTTTCCTAGCTTTCTGAAATTACTGTTTTGACTCACATCTCTGGAAACACGAAACTTATTTAGATGATGTCTAGGAAAAAGTGAGGAAGGTTAGAGAGACAAAGTTAATTCGAAAAAAAAATACAAAAAAAACCTCAAACAACTATGTCTTTTACAAGAAATGTCTTACTTGTCTATTTCAAAAGGTTTGCCTCTTTCACAGTTAAGCCAAGTTTCCCCAAAGCAGCCATCACTGATTGCATTCATCTGGAATTTTTACGTAAATAAATGTTAGAACATGAAATGGAAAACCAAAAAAGGATATTAAATCACAGGATATATACACCCCAAAACCTTGTACGTATCTCTTTGGACAGCAGAAATAGCAACAAATGGATAAAAAGTAGGCAAGAATATGGAACCTGAAAGGCTTTTTGCTAAGGTCCCTGACGTCTTCATTAAAAGATGATGTTAGAGCACCTGAATTTCAGAGAATTTCTTCAGAGATGGCTCCTGTTGCAGCAGTTTCTGCTGGAATATTTTACTCTGGCTGCCAACCAAATCACTGCTATGCTGATGCCAAATAAATGATACCCAATTTCAACGACAGATGCTGTTGTGTTGACATATAATTGATACGTTTATATTCACGGCTCCCTGGAATTCTGTAACAGCAACTCTTTATTCATAAGAAACACAACTGACAGCGGAATTCAAAGGGACTTGCACAGAGCCGATGCCGCTACATCGCTGGAGGGAAGAGATCACGAACTACCCAGAGTGGTAGGGAGCAGCAGAGACCACAAATCTTCCAGGGCAAGGGAAAATGCAGCGAGATGGCCCAGCGGTGAAAGTTAACTGGCTCAGCCAGAAACCAGCTTGCTCAGAGAAACAGGAAACCTGCAAGTTTTTAACACAAGTTGCATATCCCTTTCCTGCAGAGCTGGTAACTGCGTAGGAGATGGAAGTCATAGAAACGCCACAGCATTGAAGTAATAGATATGTCCATAATCTCCTTCTCTCTTTGACTTCTTTGGTTTCCTAGGCAGGAAACAGATTAGCAACCTTTAAAAATATATTTAGCAAAGAAAACATTATATACCCCCCTCCTTGCATGTTCACTCTCCTGTAGGTAAGTTGAAATGAACTTTCATAAATAGTATTTATTTTGGAAAGCAACTACATCCATCCTCAAGCTTAACAAACTTCAGCATCTCCTGTAATTCTTATAGGAAAAAAAAGCCAGTGACATTACAATATAAACCTATAACCTAAATTTTCTTTGGTTTTAGTAATACAGCACCCTGTTATCTTCATACAATGAACAGAAACATTCACAGAATGAATAGTGAGAAAAATTCATACCTGTTCATTTCACACAAGAAAAAACACAGCAACAATCAAAATTTGGCACAGAAGACAGCAACAAACAAATGCCATATAGCAAAGTTTTCAGTCATTTTTCTAGATAGTAGATGTGGTTCAGCAAACATGTAACATGGTATCCTGCCATAATGCCCCTTTTTAATTAAAAAATAAGGTTAAGCTTAAAAAATACTCTTGAATTGCATTATTTGGGGATTATCAAATACATCTGAAGCTTACAGATGAATCACTAACTGCAAGTCGTTTCGACCCCTGGAAAGCATGTTTTGTTGACTATTTCTTAACCCTATTTTAGAACACTGATCACAGCCCAGAAAGCTTCTGCTTCTGCTGCCTGTGGGGCCTTATCTGGCTCTCAAATACTGTGCACTTCTCTGCCACTACCACAGGGAAGATTTCTTCCTCCACTCACTTCTTTCCTTACACTGTATGAAAAAAGGACTGACATTAATTCTTCAGACTGTGCACACTGCAGTTTTTGCCTTTAATTCTTCCTTTCCTGTGCTTCTAAGGGTTGCTAGGGCCAAAACTGTCAGAAGACCTCTCTTCACATTGATTTTCTCCTTCAGGAGTGCCGAGCACTCAGCATAAAGATGAAGGCCTATGGGGAAAAATACGTATTTATCATTATCACTTGTAGCTCTCAAAACCCTAAAATTGTCATTCAGTTCAGCAATATGGGATATGTAAAACACACAGGTTTATACTCTTGCAAAAGGACAAAGTGGTTGAAAAATGTCAAGCAAGTGCATTAAGTACATAGAAAAGTTTTAGGGGCCAGTGGGTTCTTCTCACTGTGGCAAGATGCATTGGAAAACCAACCTTTGCCTAGAAAACACATCCAGATAGCAAAAAATTTAAGCACCAAGTACACAGATACCTGCTCTGCAAAGCCTCCTCCCCAAAAAAACAATGCAACATCCAAATAAACCCAACCACAAAAAAACCCCACAAAACACAACAACAAAATTCCCCCAAGATCAAAACAAAACAGAGAAGTTTTCGAAGTCTCAGAGAGAGCTCAGACTAAACTCCTGCTAGCAGTTGGGCATCCCAGGTAACACATTCAGAGAATGAGGAAGGGGACACAAAAAACCCAGCTGTCAGCAGCTTTGATTTACCAGAATGGGTCGTGCGGCATGACGGGGCGGCACACCACAGGCAGACTCAATCCCCCTCACTCCTGCTCCACGACGATCAGATGCAAACCAGCTCCAGTTCAAAAGCTGCAGCGGTTGGTTAGGCTGGTGCCGTGCCCAAGCTAAAAAAGGCTGGTCTCTCAGCACTGTGTTTTAAATTGAGCGCAGCGCTGAAATACCACATCTAGAAGGCTTCCAGAGAAGATCTAACTCCCGTCGAATTATTTGAGAGTGTGGGCGAGAGGAGTGTAGGTCAGCCTACAAGGCACTACACAGCTACACCCTATTGCTGTTAGGAGGGGCATGATTAGTCCAGGAGGAGATCAATGTTAAGACATACAGATCAACTCGAATATTTCTGCTTGTCACTAAATTTGCCCCTAAGATTTATTCCTACAGGTTTCTTTGTGCGTTTGGAACTCCCCTTGCTTCCCCCTTAAGCATAAGTTAAAGTAAATTAAATTTTCTTATTTAAAAAAAAAAATCGTCACGTTCAATACTAATAACCCATCCTGTTATTAACAAATGCAAGGATTTTAAAAGTCAAATGGATTCTCACTCCTATTTGTTGGCTTCTGCATTTTGTTCTGTTTGGACACAGAACAGAAAGGTCTCACTTTCTCCCACTCCGGAAGGCAGTGCTATAGCTGGAAGACGTGGAAGAAACAATAAAATGACTGTATATAAATATTTCTGTTCCACTTCCACAATTTATAAAGTCACTAAAAAAAAAAGTAAAAGCATATTTGTTGGAAATTACTGTACAGTGAGTTTCTATGCTAAATTATCAACAGAAAGAAGTCACCTTCAACTTTTAGAAATGCAGAAGACTTACAAATAGTCCAGGCAATCAGACCTCAGAGTAAATCTTACTTTTACAGACACTGTTTCCTATCCTGTTAATATTTCACTTACCACTGTGGGAAAGACTTAAACAATGGAGGGAAACTGGCTGAGGCTTGCTCTGCAAACTGAGACAATCTCAATTAGCATGAAGACTTCTCAATAATAGTATCACACCCAAACATTTAGGCAAGCGACTCTTTCCTCCATGCTGAAGTCCTTCACAAGTAAATCCAAGTTATTCTCCAAGCCTTCAAAACATGCTTCAGAGATAACACTGGTACAACTACAAGCCGCTCCTTTAAACTGTTATCAGTTCAGTGACCCGGAGCTGTTCTGACCACTGCCACCTAAACCCCTCAAGCCACTTAAGACAGGTGTCGATGCTTCAGTTTCTGTCCAAAACTGTCCTGTTTATCCGCACACGCTCCCATTCAAAGCGGGCTGTACCGTGATGGTGGTGGCTGCAGTGGGTTGATGGTGAGACCCAGCACAGTAAGTGTCTTGGTTTCTAAGCAGATCTAACTTTGCAAAACCAAACAACTACAGGTGAATTCCCTGAGCCTTTCTGTGGCATGACTGCAGGCTCAGAGCCACACTTTATACTGGCATCAGTAAGGTCTAATAAAAGGCTCTGGGATCTTGCATCTTATTTGTATTGTTACAGACACGTACCTAAGCTGTGTTTGAGGGTGCTCTTTCGTAACTAAAAGGTGAATCCTGCAGCATCATCTGAACAATTCCTTATTTTTGTTATCCTTCTTTTGGGTGTCAAAGTTAAGCACACGATCTTCCACAACACAGCAATGCTATATAACATGCGAGATGCTGCTGGTAACTAACTACCAGTAAGCAGCCACGCTAGGAGCAAACATTTTAGAGGTAAAGCACTTCAGTGAGTTTTAGTAACGGATTTATCGAGGACGTGTCCTCTGCAGACCTGGTACTAAGCACTGTGCCATGGTCAGAGAACTCCTTTCCAAATACACAAACAAAGCCAAGGTGTCAAACAAAACCAAACTGAGGCTGAGTGAGAAAGCAGTGAGACCAATTTATAAACAGAAAGCAATCTGAGAAGGAGATGGATATACACCCTGAGGTTTGGTACATGCAAACCATGATTATCCATATCTCTAGTATGATACAAAGCCCAAAATCAACAGGGCCCAAACACAAGGTTTTTATATTTAGCAATTAATAAGGCTCAAAGAGCCTTATTAAAGACCCTTAACAAAGAGCTTATCTGAAGGCAGATAGTACTTTGAGCACTGAAGTCCCCTGGGCCACCTGCTCCAATTTTCTTTTTTCCCAAGTTTCCATCACGCAGCCACACCTCTTCAACGCTTTAAGTGTAGTTTATCTTTACTCTTGGTAAATACTTTCAGAGCTGCCTATGGCCAAAAAAAAATAAATTTAAAAAACAATCACAGTTAACACAAGTGCTTGTAAAAAAAGTACCAAGGCAATACATAGTCCTGATCAAAACAGATTAGTTACTGCCAGAGTCTAAGAGATGGCCATATAAGTAATTATAAAGCCAAACATTCTGCACTCCCCCCTACCCCAACCAGCTCATTTCAGCCTAGAGAAGTCATTTGTGCCTACAGCAGGGCAGACCACACTTCCACTCTTCATGTGACAAAGACACAAACATATTGGTTTAGGCTGAAGCAGATTTTGCACTGATGTTGCTCTTTATTTTCCACTCTTTTTGTGAAATACAGAGACAATTTCTGGGCAAAGCCTTTGGGGAAAGAGCTTTACTCCAAATCACTAGTCCTCTGTCTAGCATAATAACAGCAGAGAATGTAAATCAGTTTCAATAAAAGCAGCTGGCAATCAATAAGAAAGGGCTGGTCTCCAAGAGCAAAACTGGTTCCTTTAAGGATAAGAATTAAAAGGGGAAAACTATAAGAAGATGAATAAAGGAAGAGCAAATGTAAACAACATGGGAAGTGCACAGAAGAAGAAAAATCTAATGCAATTAGAAAAAAAAAAAAATCCAGACAAACTGACAAAGAACAGCTGAGGGTAAAAAGCAAAGAAAATACACAGATAACTACAGGGCAAACAAAAGGATCTTTAGGAAAAGTGTAATGGAAAAACACGGTTGCAATCCAGGCAAGGTATAATAAAACTCACAAAAGGGAGCAGATAAGAGGCAAGCTGGCACCAAGGCTTGAGGCACCAGTCACGAGTTCATGTTCTAGCCTGGTTCGCAGGCGTTGTTAAGTCCCAGAACGAGTTTCAGC
>NW_009718676.1:0-4111 GCF_000703405.1 Apaloderma vittatum | reverse complement strand
CGCACATCCAGCCGCGCCACAAAACCTTTTACACTCGTCTCCTCTGATCTTCTGCCATAACGCAGAAAGTCAACACCCAGCTGAGTGGGCCTGAACCCACCCATCCTGCACGTAGTCAGACTCATTCCCTAAGACCCCTTGCCTCTGGAAGTCCTCAAGCACCTGCAAAGGTCTAAGAAAAGTCTAGCATTACAGTTATCGTGTGTTTAAAGAAAAAAAGAATTCCTCGAGACTGACACTTTCACTGAGTCTCCCTATTATTGCATCTTAATTTTTATAAGCCGATTAGAGAACACACTTTAGTCACAGAAAAAAGCCTTCCCTTGCAGCTGTTAGGCAGTACTCGATATCAAGGTAAAAATACAAGTACTTTGGCCCTGTTAGCAACCTGTGCTCAAGTGAAACCTAAAAAACAAGTTTCACATGCTGCAAGTTGGTGTCACACATCACTTTCCCTCCATCTTCCATCTAGAAACCCAGCTGTGGCTTCTGGTTTTATCAACATCCTCCAAGTGCTCAGTTTACATGGAACTAAGGTCTTCATCTTGCACATGCCTTTAGGAAGGCAGGCAGTTAGTTTGCTTAGAAGCTTTTCAGCCCCAAAGACTCTTGTTGGCAAACTATCCAACATAACTCCTCTGATCCCAAGAACATAGCCCCCATCTTTGATAAAGTAGCTGCTTAAATAGTATACATTAATTACACAGCATGGAAATGGCGTTTTCTACACTCACGTGAAAGTCTTATCAGTGCACACTATTTATTTAGATTAAATTTTGACCAGCATACTAATGAACTAGCCAGAGAAGTTGCTAATATACTGCCAAGTTGCTAATATACCTAAAATTAGGCTTATACATTCAGAATTTTAATACAGAGTAATTCGATTGGGGCATGCCCTACACTTAGAGAAATTCTACAAGACTTCTAATGACAAAATTGATCAGAAACGTCTAGTCACACTGACACCTAAAAGTACAGAGCTCGCACGTTAAAGAGAGAAAGAAGAGACTTAATTTCTTTGCAACTAAAACCAGTGCACAAGAAATCAAATGAAGAAGGATGGAGAAGACAAAAAAACCGAAAACCCACCACACCTGAAACTGAATTAGCAATAGGGCAAAAGACAACAAAGAGAATATTATCTCGCATTCTCATCCCCTCAAGATACACCTGTGCCTAAAGGGCTCACAAATACCTGATCTCTGGCTGTTTGCCACATTCAACCTTGCTTCCTCTATTGCCTACAGCAATTACTTTAGGGTTTGTCTCAACAATTGAAAACCTTTGTCTCAGAAAAAAGGTACGGGGAGGAGGTCTGCAGTGTTGCAGAGTTTTACATGGACAACCTGGTGGCCTGCCACTACTGCTAAAACAATTACAGCATTTTAAGAGCACATTTCCCTAAGATAGCAAGTAGTTAAGTCCTTTATACGCTGAAAGAGATGCCCTTCCACATTAGCATGGCCTATTAGCCACAAACGGGATTAAGAGCTCAGCAAATCCTCACAGAACCCACATCTGTCACCATAACTCCTTCCCATAACAGGCAGAAAGGAAGGTAACTTCTCAGCTTTACAGAGCACTTACTGGAAAGCCGATATGGCAATAATTAAAAAAAAAAAAAAATGAAAAGGAGACCAACACAGAACAGCACAATCACGGAGACCCCTCAGGATCTCTTTGTGAAAAAAAATGTTACCTGGTTACAGAATTTGTGGTCTTACAGAGCAGCCCTGGTGCTGGTGTTTCTGATGACCCTGTAGAGCGATCAACCTTAAGGGATCTTCAGGAGAGACAACAGTCAAGATCTCTTCACATTACCTTTCTCCAACCGTGATATGATTTCCATAATCAGACAAAAAATTAAAGAAATCCAGATTGGCATGCAAGAGAAATTGCCATCGGATATTATGGGCATCAGTCTACCCACAGATGCTTCTTGCAGTGCACGATGGAGAGATTAGTACAGAGACAGAGATCATTTTATTCTGGAGCACCTGGACCAAAGCAGTGGAATCAAGAGATTGAATGCCAGATCCACTCGAAGACCTCAGAAGGCTTTGGGAGCAGTTGGGGCACAGCTGTTTAACAGTAAAAACAAAACCCAACCCAATTCAGCAGAGAGAATTAGTACTCAGTTCCCTCAAACCCTGATGCTACTGTAGAAGATCCAGGCATTGCTCTTGATGTGCAGTCGCCATGAGAGCAGTGCAACCTGCTGAATCAGGGCAGGTCTCCCGTGATTCTTCCTGGAGAAATTCTTTTGCCTCCTCTGCCCTTTGCAGGGTATACACTAGTAGGACAAGCCCTGTTGGGCGTCAAAATAATAGGCAGGGGAGGAAGATGGTGGAGAAGGAAAATTTGTAAAAAACAACAACACAAAACTAAAAAAGGAAACTGCATTGTTACGCACTGAGTGCCACGGACAAAAGATATAATGTATTGTCTATCTACTGTCGAATAAGCCAGCCCACACCACCTATACATATGCAAAAGCATTTCACTGTATTTAAGGCACAGAAAAACATGATTAATTTAAATAATAATAATAAAAAAAACGAGATAATTTTTCTAGCACATGGATATTGCAGTGACCAGCAACAAAGCCTGCTCTCTCACTGTCACTGTGCACACCTCCAACCAGTGGCCAGCTAGGGAGTGTGACTCAGGGCTGTCATCTCACACAGGGAACTTCCATGCGAGTCTGATGATCTGGGGCATCTTCAAAACTTTGAAGAAGGTGTCAGCATGCAGCCACTGCTAAATATCTTCTGTGTCACACAACGCAGTCCCATTGGTCTGTGAACACCAGTCACATCCCAGAAGGGCACAACATGTGCTAAGGACTCCCTTGAAGGAGGGCTTTCCAATGTCCACCCTGACAGTGTTCAAAGATCTCTGGCTCTGTAAATGGCTTGTCTTTATCTCCTACACATCTGCCAAGGCTGTCCATGCTCTTCTGTATCATGCCGGTCAACATTCTGTCAAAATTCTCTCAAGGAGCAAATTAAGAGAACTGTGTAAATCTGTGCTGGAAAAAGCACTCAAGAAACAGGTTGTTCCTAGAGTTTCCCACACAATAAGGGATATTTGACAGCTGCAACCAAAATTCTGGTTGGTAGATGTCCCTTCCACGTTTCCCACAAAGCCTGAGGGAAAGCAGCTGCTACAATTGCTGTGACAAGGAGCAATTCATTTATCAGAGAAACTTCTGCTTATAAAGGTAAAGAACAGTCTAAAATCAGCTTTCTTCTTAACTTCAGTCTAGGAGGTCTGTATTTTATAAACAGGCCACTAACAGGCAGTTAATAGAGAGGGGGAGAGCAAAAAAAGTTATTAAAAATGTACTAATGAGAAACTCATTTCACTTTTTTTGTAACAGGGCACCAGGGAATTCCTTCAAGACTTCTGGTTCATTTAAAGGTGGAACTTTTTAACAAAGCTAAAAATAACTGACAACCACATTTTCAAACCCGAGAGAAACAGGGTAACCCCTGGAGGTCCCAGCCCAGGGTGGTACCACACAGACCCATGAAAGAGATCACACAAATTTCAGGTAGGATTGGGACCCCAGAATGGAAATCCCGGTGATGGGAGAACATTTAATTTCTCTACTGCTTTAAAAGAAGGTTTAAACCATAACTGGTCCAGAAACAAACCAGAAAAGATTACTGAATATTTTTTTAGGTAACCAACAATAAGGAGAACCGAAAAACTATGAACCAAACTCACGGCAGCGCACACAGGAAGGCACGGCGCTTAAGGCAGAGGTAAACCCCTCATTTTTACATTCAGAACGGATTATCTCGATCTTTTTTTTTCCCCTGTGTCACTTTTTAATGCTTCCCTGAGAATGTTTAAACCCAGGTCTCGGTCGTTTCTCAGCACGACTGTGCTCACGACTGGGGAACCGAAATTAAGAAAGGGGGGCAGGAAAAAGAAAAAAACCCACACCAAACCTGAAAGTCTTCTGTCTTTTTTAGAGTTATTTTCCTCACTAATCTCTCGGCAGTGCTTCTCAGGGGCTGCGATCCAAGCCCAGCGGCGCGGCCCGGCGGCACACCTGAGCTTCCCGCCCGGGGCTCCCGCTTCGCCACCCCCTGGGCCC
>NW_009718675.1:0-18135 GCF_000703405.1 Apaloderma vittatum | reverse complement strand
TTTATATATATGTGTATATATATAATATATACATGTAGGAAAAGCTATTGTGTTTGTTGGTAGTAATTCATTGTATTCTGAATGGCGAAATTGTTTTTTGGTATGGATAACTTCCAATCTGCTGCATTTAGTTATACACTTTTGCATATGTATCTCAAGTGAGCAGGGAGGCAATTTGCCCAAGGGAACATAATTAGCGTTTGATTCATGCCAACTTTACACCTTTTCATCTACAGTTACACATTTTGAGGGGGCTCTTAATCATCTACGTGTTAAGTGGCTGTCGTGCATTTAACCATGTTTCTGTTGCAACTCGTTCTGAACATCATTCTCTTCCAGGATATAGATGACCTGTATTTTTTGTCAAAAGGTGTCATTTTGGTGCATTCTGAGCAGACCAGAAAAGCAAGTCATTGTTCTTGGTGCTCTCCATGTCAGTTTTCAGTCAGAAAAACCTATGAGGTGTTGCATAATAAAAAGAATGTGGAAAGTCCAGCACTATAACCAAATTTGCTTTCGTCATCCCACTAAATTCCTAAAGAAAAATTTGCGGATCCCATAGAATCAAGCTCAAGCAATTAGATTTTCCTTCTAGTTTTGCCACAGGCTAGCATGATTGTCTAAATTGTCTACATTTTTTCAGCAGCTGAGGAGGAGCAGATAAAAATTTAATCACTGAAATTTTGCGTGTCACAGAGTGTAGCACCAAACTAGAGTGCTATATGATGCATGGTGTAGAGTTTTTCAGATGACTTTGACTAATTTCTTTGTTTGGACTTTTAAGTACATTCTGATACATCCGACTTCATAATTTTTCTTTTAATCTGGTTTTGTAAAATTTTGTGATTTCAGATAACTGAAGTCTTAATAAAATTCTTTGTACTATCAAGGAAAAAAATTGTGACAGAGAAACAGATAAGTTAAAGATTATCTGTAATTGACATGTGAGTGAAACATTAAAAGATTTAAATATCTTTTGATTTTCTCTTTCCCACACTTCAACTATTTTTGTAATAAGAGCATTTATATGGGGGAGACAACCCTTTCCTTCACATATTGAAGCAATCATTGTTAAATTTGTACTTAAAATACATATTTAATGAGGAAAGAAAACATACTTACATAAAATAAAATTATTTTTTAATTCTAATTTCCAAAATAATAATCACTAAAGTTGTTTCACTGTAAAGTAACCTGTACATGTAACCTGATAAAATGTTAAACAAATATTGTCTTCCTAATACTAATTGTTATGGAACCTCTCCCCTTTCATATTTTACTTTAAAGGTACATAGGATATTGGATCTGGAGTATTTTCTCTTACTGAACTTCTGTTAGTTCTAGTACATGGCAGCATTCAACAACTCACATCATAGTTATTATAGTATGTACTAGTATACTAGTACTTTCATCATTTCAGAATATCCTTCCATGTGGAGGGGAAGAGGAGAGGGAATTGTTGGTCTCTTCTACGTGGAATCCAGTGACAGGATATGTGGGAATGGTTCAAAGCCGTGTCCTACATGGTTCAGACTAGATGTAAGGAAAAGTTTCTTTCCTACGAGGGTGGTCAGAGACTGGAACAGGATTCTTAGAGAGGTGGTCAATGCCCAAAGCCTGTCAGTGTTTTAGTAGCATTTCTGCAGTATTCTTAATAGTGTGTTTTAACTTTTGGTCAGTCCTGAAGTTGTCAGACAGTTGGACTACATTGTAGGTCCTTCCTATGGAACTATTCTATTTTCTATTCTCTATTCTATTCTATTCTATTCTATTCTATTCTATTCTATTTTGTCATATGAGGAATGGCTGAAGGATCTGCGGTTGTTTAGCCTGGAGGAGACTGAGGGGAGAACTTCTCATGCTCTACAGCTACCTGAAAGGAGGTTCTCCCTCGTGGCGAGTGGTAGGACAGGGGGAAATGGCCTGAAGTTTTGCCAGAGGAGGTTCAGGTTGGATATTAGGAAGAATCTATTTACTGAAATGGTTGTCAGGCATTGGAACAGGCTGCCCAGGGATTGAATCGCCAGCCCTGGAGGTGTTTAAGAAATGGGTAGATGTTGTGCTGAGGGACATGGTTTAGTGGTGTTGATTGAGTTAGGACAAAGGTTGGACTTGGTGATATTAAAGGTATCCTCCAAATGAAAATGAATTGTTCTGTTCTGTTCTGTTCTATTCTATTCTATTCTATTCTATTCTATTCTATTCTATTCTATTCTATTCCATTCCATTCCATTCCATTCCATTCCATTCCATTCCATTCCATTCCACTCTGGCATATGCCTTATAACAAAGGCTATGTTACCTGTATTGCTGTAAATTCTTGTCTTCATGTAAAAAAATGACTAATATGTTATTAAATATGCAATATGTCAAAAGACAACATTTACTACACTTTAAAACATATTTGGTTTTGTTTATCTTGATCAAATAAAGACTTACTACCTTTTCTTGGTCAGGTCTTAAAAAGCAGTTTGAGCCTTCAGGGATATTGTGTACTCTATGTTTATTATAATGTGCTGGGTCACGGTTTTATTGTGTTTTCTAAGCTCTTTGATAAAATGCTGCTACTTTTGTTCAAGATATATCAGTTTTAGTGAAGACTCAACCTGAACACGATTTATCCAAATCAATGCCCCCTGCTCCAGAGCGCATAAAAGTCTTATTCTGTAGCTCTAGGAAATAATATAATGCCAGTGTCAGAATTTATGCTAAATATAATAAAAGCATATAGTACTTATACTCTGGGAGATACTCAACTGTATTTTATGAAATATTTCATCTTTACAGTTATTTCTATAAACATGGGCATGATGACAAAATACAGGAATATAGTATTATGATCTTCCTTACAATTTTAAAATCGGAAATAATGTGATAGTCTATATTTTGATAGTCTATATTTCTAAAATGTTCAGTGATTATACTTTACTTTTAAGGCTTATAGTAGTGTAGTAGTGTAGTAGTGTAGCAATAAACCCAAAAAAGAAGTTACAGTAAGATGAAAGCGTTATTTTGTTAGTTAGCTAAAAAAATATTTTACATCTGTCAAATTTGCACTCTTCTCATATCTTAAAATCTACTTTACTTGGTCACTGGCCCAGATTGTCTGAGGAATGTTTTACACTGTATTTAAGTTTCTAGGCAATATATTCATGTTTCTAAATCAATAAGGACTTCAACAAGAAATTTTTTGAGCACACATCTTTGGAAGCAAGCTAGCTTGTTTAAAACTGGTCTAAAATTATAAGAAAATTTTCTGTAAAGACATTCTTTTTTATAATGTTATTTTATTGACAGCACATTTTGCTATTAAGTAAAATTAAAATAGTTTTTCTAGAGTAAATTATTTAAAAGTAAGTCATATAATACTGCAGAGAGAAAACTGCAGCTACCATTTTTTAATATTTTCTTTACATTTTAATGACATTTTTACAGAATCTCCTCATTGTATATTCAGTACAGATGATTCCAAAGTGAACTGATGGAAGTTGTTCTCTTTATCCATCCATAATTTGAATTAGATCCAATAATGGCTTGTGCCCCAATATGTTCCTACAGGCCACTATTACGTGCATATTTGAGCAGATTGCCATATGATTCTGAGACTAATGAACAGAAATTATCCTCACTGCTTCTGGTATAATTTTCTACCAATATAAGTCAAGAATATCTCTACTCAACTGCTTACAGATGCAGAGATGTAAAATCAAGGTAGATGATATAAAAATCAAGCCTGTAATCCTTGAAGTCAGTCATATTTGCCACTTCCTCTTAACACACATAACTTTCATGATGAAGAATGGCACAGGATGAAGCTAAATGTATTAAATATCACTGAGATATGAGCAACATTTTCAACATGAGAAAGTACAATCAGGTGTGGGAGATGAGATTTTAAAGCTGAAACAGATAAGGTTTTCTTACAAAAGAAGATTAAATATCTAATTAATTTTTGTGTTTGGAAGTTTACACTATGATAATCATTGCTGAACAAAGCTCAAAATGTATGTGCTTTCACCACTATCATTATTGTTATGGCTTTTGAGAGAAACTATTTTGTTTTCTCACCATGATCACTAGTAGAATATTAATATTCAGTACCTTAGTAAGTAATTTTATTAAAATAAATTTAATGTTGCAATTTATAATATTAAAACAGATTCTCTATGTAGTTGTAGTGGATTGACCATGGCTGGCTGCTAGGTGCTTACCAAGCTTCTCTCTCACTCCCCTTCCTCATCAGGACAAGGGCAGAAAATAAGATAAGGACAAGAGAGTTTTCTCACCAGTTACCCTCATGGACAAAGTAGAATCAGCTTGGGGAAGATCAATTTATTGCCAGTTACAAATAGAGTAGGATTGTGAGAAAAAATGTTAAAAACTTTTTCTCAGGCCCATCTCTTCTACATCCTACCCCAACAAATATTTTCAGATGGTATCTGCTACTACAAGTGATAACGCCTAAGGTTTACTTTTGCTACCAGGGACTGGGATGCAGAAAGGCTCTTGCTTGTACTTGCTCCTATAGTGACCAAAGTCACTGCTGTGTCTTATGTGACACTCTGGGAATTCTGGGAAATAAAAAGGGTTGTAAGGAATTAAAAGGTTGCACTCTGTGGAGGAATGGACAGGACAGATGACCAACAAGAGTATTCCATTCCATATACATCATATTCAGTATAAAGCTGAGGAATCATGAGGGTTAAACTGGTTTAGTTTTCTTTTCTAATACATAAGTCTCTCTGCCTTATTCCTTTTTTTTCCCCTTTGAGGAGGGAGAGGGTTTAGAGAGCAACTATTAGTAGTTTAGTTGCTGGCCCAACCCTAACCCTTGACAATGCATAAGCAGTTTATATGCTTTAACATTTTAATTTAGAGGTTTTCTGTGTGAAGCAGTGTCCTTCTTATCACATCAAGCACTTTAGGACACAAGGGATACAATTCATGTGACCATCCTCAAGTCTATTACTTTGTAAGATGCTCAGGTATTCAGGGTGCCCACGCAAGGCTAGCAGGTATGTCACAGAAAAATCCATACCCCTCTGGAGAGATAGTTAGAAGCCAGGCAGGATGCAAAGGCATCTTATATGACATAAAATATTTAAATGTTGCATCTGAATCTACTCCCAAGAAGGTTGCACTGTATCCTGACTCTCTGCCTGCTTTTCCTCATTTCCATAAATACAGTCTTCCATTAGCACAGTAACATACCTGCTTTATCAGTTTCTTATTTGGATCAGTATGGGTCAGACCTTACCATTTTCTATTCTAAATAGCATTAAACAGTAGTTGAAGTCTCAGATTGTATACATTTCTAGGAAATTAATTCCACTGATCTGTTATATTCTTCTGAGCTATATACTTCTGCAAATATCTAAGCATCTCCCTGTACCTCTGAAGGCTTCCAATATTCCCTTCAATTGCAAGGTAGCACAACAGAGTGTGATGCCAAGCTCTGTCACCTTTCTAAATGAAATAGTTTGTGCCCTTGGAAACATTTTACCATAATAACGAGAAACCAGCCAGCTCAAGTACTCACTTCTCACAGAAAACAGATGCTTATAGACCTCTCTGCAACTACTGGCAGACTGTTAGTACTGAAAGAGGCTGTCTTTAAAATTCATTTCATAGCTAAAGAATGCATGAAATATAGGCTTTACTCAACATGTTCAGCCAAAAATAACTTTTGAGGTAGAACTACTTATTTTGGTTGTAAGGATATATATTCCCCCTAATGAATTTTTGTTTAAGGTCATGAACACAAACACTGCTTTGTTGGTGTGTTATTGCTGTCTTCTGAACATGATGCTTGAGTTGGGATATACAGAATTCATTAGATTTTTTTGTAATATCTGCTTTTTCTGATGTTCAAATGTTTGTCCTATTTTGCTTATGTTTTACATGATGCTTAAGTAAGAAGAATTAAGATGTCAGAAAACATTGAGGGATGATGATGCTGAATAAGTCATTTACAAGGACTTGAAATTAATTGCCTGAATTACTACATGATATAGCAGAGCTGATATCCAACTCTCCAGATTCTTGCCTAGGGTTCTATCTAGAGAATGATTCGTATTTGTATAAATGCACACCTTTGATATGTAAACTCTTCTTCATGTAGCCCTTTACTTCTTGTACTCTATCAAGCCACATATACACTTTGGATTAATTAATGAAATTAACCTATTCTTTAAAAACTGTAGGAAGTCAGACAACAATCCAACAGGGTAAAATATTTCTCCTGCTTGAACTTCTGAGGCCAAAAACATTTGTGTGCTCATATAGCAAGTAAAATTGGAGCTCTTATCTGGTGATTCATGTATTCTTAGTTAATTTACATATAACTTGTTTTTAAAAAATGCTAACTACGAGCTTTTCATTTTAATTTTCAAATTTAAAGAACAGCATTTTCAGACCTTGTTTTGAACAGCAAATCTGAAAGTATTTCTTTAATTTTTTTCACGTCTGTGTCTTTTCCACAAGTGGGTGCTGCTCTCCATTTCAGAAAAAGTGCTTAAAATGTTTTGACAAAGATCTCCAAAGATAAAAGCACAGCTGGAATTATTTTTCATGAATGGCAAAGAAAAGTTGTAATGAATGAATGCTTTTTTTGGTCTTCTATTCCTTTGTTCTGTAAAAAATTGATATTAGTGCATAGCATTTCTTTAAAGCTTATACATCCGTATTTTTTCCTACTGGTATTCTGACTGTTAGAGCAGCAGCAAGAGAAAAAAATGAAAGTGATATGCTTTGGCACAAAATGAGAAACAGAGGAATGTGTTACAGTATCAGAGAATTGTTTTTAAATTTATCCAAAGTTATGAACTTCAAATTTTTGGAGTGAAGATACAAATGTTTGTCATCTCTTGCAGTTCTGCTTTTTTTCTGTTTTAATTTAGATTTTCTCTTTCAGACTTTGATCAAGTTAAATTTTAAATTATTAAAAATATGACTAATGTAAATTTGTGGAACATGCATTGCATAAAGATAGTATCAAAAGCTTTTAACATTTCTTCAAAATAAGAAACAGGAAAATCAAAACATTTTCAGTAAATTTGCTGTCTCTCAACAAAAGCTAGAGGAATTAAAATTTTGCAGGATGAGTCCTTCTTTTTGGCTCAAAGTTTCTTTTCTCCATTTGGAGACAGGTTATTTGAACTTGAGGGTTATGAGTTATTCATTTTGCAACTTATTAACTGCAGCTGTACCTATGCCAATTTATGAATAGTTCTGCTGTGATAAATCATTTACCTTTTAAGGGCTTTGAGGCAAAATAAATAACTTGTTTCATAAAAAAAATGAAGAAAGAGAAATAAAAAAAAATTGGATTGCTGTATTTCACCTTACAAAATTCCATCTCAGAAGTAGTACTCTGTTGTTTCACTGGTTTAAGAGGAAAAAATAGTCATTAAGAATTGTATATTTAAAAAGAATTTGTGTTTTTTAACAATAACAGTTTTACTTATGTACTTTTTATATCTGAGATTAAATATTAAATGTCTTCACTGAATCTCAAGCAAATTCCTTGGTCTGATGGATTAAATGGATTAAAATAATGCTGAATCTTCTTTGCTGCCTTGAAAGCAGCAGACGATCTACAATTGGAATACAATTTTTATCTAACTTTGGAAGCTCTTACTAACTAAAATTTCATTATGTGGATGCAGAATTTGCTCTGAGTGGTATTATGTATACCCATAATTTATGTGTAGCCATGAGTATTTATGCTGTCATGTACAGCTGGTATTTTAAAAATTTTCTTATCTATTTAAAGTGGAGATATGTATCTTTGAAACGTTCGGTGTCAGGCTTGATGAACCTCTGAGCATCCTGGTCTAGTTAAAGATATACCTGTTCACTGCAGGGCTTTTGGACTAGATGGTCTTTGCAGGTCTCTTACAACCCAACACATTCCTTGATTCTTTGATTCTTTGATTCTTTGATTCTTTGATTCTTTGATTCTTTGATTCTTTGATTCTGTGGTATTAGAAATCATGTATCAGCTACTGGTGTAGCTTGGACCAGTCTGACTGTTGAGGGAAATTTAGGCAGAACTGTGAAATTAAGCAAGACCGTTATGTGTAAGAACAAATATACTTTCTTTCAACCTGATTATCTGTTCTAAAGGTCATCATTTTCACTCCTTCTCTTATTTTCTTACGTTAATAATACTTCAGTATATTTGAACTTATAATCTCAACTAGTCTACTGCTAATTGTTTATGAATTTGGATCTATCTCTTTTAAGGTAGTAATTATAACATTCTTGACTCTTGTAGATGAAGCTTTAAAATGCTTAATAGGGGAAGCGTAAAATATTGTGTGTCTTCTGAATGATAAAAATCTCACCTTTTTCTCAAATATGTGTTTAAATAACAGTTAATGTAACCATCATTCTCTCCTATTGCTTACAAGCCCAAAAGTGAATGAAATTATTATAGAAATAAACAAAGAAAGTAAAAAAAACCAGCAGAAACAAATTTGATTGTACTTGACCTCTTTCAGTTCTATATCATTTCAAGCAAGAGATTGTTATCTAAAGAATAGAGAAATTCATGAGGAATTTGGATTTTGCTGTTTCCCAGGATATCAAATTGTCTTGTAATAAGGGCTGCCCTCATTTGTAAAGCTTGTTGATATCTTCCAAGTTAAATCCTTCATAAACCCATTGACTTTTCATTTTCTTTAAAAAAAAAAAAATTCTCTAACATTCCAGAGTCAATATTTCAAGAAAACAGAGAAACAAACAAACAGACAAACAAGCAAAGAACAAAACCCCTTCACCTCTCTTTTTGGAGATTTCCAATCTTCTAATGTGGGTAAGGGTGGAAAGACTTACAGAGGGAACTGCAGGCAATGGGCATCACAAAGTGCCAGAGCAAGCTCAGCAGCACGTAGGGCAGCATCATGGGTTAACCCTGGGAGGGAGGGAGGCAGCCCAGCTGCCCCCAGCTCCCTCCCCTCCAGTGGGATGGGAGAGAGAATTGAAAGGGTCAAAGTGAGAAATTGATTGGTTGAGACGAAGACAGTTTAACAAGTAAAGCAAAAGCTGCACGGGCAAGCAAAGCAAACCAAGGAATTTCCCATGGGCAGGCAGCTGTTTGGCCAACTGCAGGAGAGCAGAGCTCCATCATGCATGATGGTGGCTTGGCCAAACAAACACCATCACCCTAAACAACCCCATTTCCCTCATCCCTCAGCTTTATATGCTGAGCACAATATCAGATGGTACTGGCTATCCCTTCAGTCAGTTGGAATCAGCTGTCCCGACTCTGTCCCCTCCCAACTCCTTGTGCCCCCCTAGCCCATTTGCTGTAGTGTGAGGAGCAGAAAAGGTCTTGATGCTGTGCAAGTTCTGCTCAGCAATGTCTAAAACATCTCTGTGTTATCAGCACTGCTTTCATCACAGATACAAACCACAGCCCCGTATAAGCTGCTAGGAAGAAAATTAGTGAAAATCAATAGAGGCAGTCACGAGTTTCACACTATTTAGTGGATAATTTTAACAAGGATGATGATTATAGGAGATTGGATTCAGTGTCTAATTAAGACACCACTTTGTTGCCTGTGAATATTTTAGGTCCTTAGGCTTCTACTTTAGTGATGGGCATATAACAAAGCAAATATAGCAAATACTTAGTGTCTAGCAAGCAGCACAGCTCTATGGGTTTTCCTACTTGTGTTTGAAATATCTCTCCTGTGAATACCTAAAATGTCAGACATTTTCTAGTACATTATTTTAAAAATTTTATTTTTTATTTAATATTCAATACACATTTTATTTTTTTTGTTTCATAATTTCTTTGTTGTTTTCATTGGTGAGTTAAGTGAACAATTCACATACTTGCAAAAAGAGATTCCAAAGACCTGTATTTATAATAAATTCTCATTGTTCCCGTTATTTAAAGACGCATGATCCTGAGAAGAGAGAAATGCTTTTACTTTCTTAAAGTATCATTGGAAAAAATGTCTTTAGTGTTGTATTTAAAACACACATGTTTTTTAAACACCTTCATATTTCAGAAAATGGTCTCATAGATTTACTGTCTTCGTGCTTACTGCCTCAGTATTGTTGTCATGTTTCTACAAGGCATTTCTCTGTATTTATAACTTGTACCTATAAAGAGTAATTATCCTCTGATCACACTAATTCGATATGGACATTCTTATGGCTTTTTGAGTTGATGAAAAGGAGATGCCTGTAGTTCAAATTTAATAATCCATAAAATTTGTGTATTTAAGTTAACAAGTTTTGTTGCTGCTTATTGTCAGTGTTCTACGTTTCCTCTTCCACAGGATTTTGGGCATAGCCACATTGACTCTAAAGACTTGAAAGCATGTCACTATAGGAGGGATGGACTAGGGAAACAGCACTGGAGGTTTCTTTAATTTTTAAAGAATACTGGATCCACGTGTGTATTCTCTAGTGCTAGTATCATATTTGGACGTTGCTTCTGTTGTTCTTCAAGTTAAGCAGATTGTCCAAAATCTGGTTTAAAGCTCTGGTTTAAGTATCTGGTTAATTTCATTCAAAAATTTAAGAAAGACTTAGGAATCTGAAATACCATAGCAATACTTCCATGTCTCTGTCTGTAACAATGAATTTTTTGCTTCCAAATCCCTTTGAGCAAGAGGTGTCTAAAAGAAATGACAGAGTAAAAAACATTTGCACCATCATCTTACTTTCAAGATTTACATAGCAGCAGGGAGAAGTAAAGTAGTAAAATATTATTATATTTGAAGCTACTTTGTCAATGAAATGGTGCAATCTATTACAGTTGCAAACAACTTTTAAAAGCCTTTAAAATGAACACATTTTTGATTTATGATTTTACAACTTCACATTAAGAATCCCCAATTCTATTTTGCTTTCTTTGTGTATTTTACTGTGCTTTTACTGAGGCAACAAGTTGCCTTATTTGACTTTCTCATCTTTAAAAGAAATTCTTTCAAAAGGGTCCTGTTATTTTAAAAAAAAACAAAACACAACCCAAACATTTCCACTAGCACACATGTGTTTTTTGAAGGTATTTGCTTGATGTGCTTGTAAATATAAGACATCTTACAGGAAGTTCTCTCTTCTGCTTGCATCTGCTCTCACATTATATTTACTTTACTATATTGAACGCACAAATTTCTAATATATTTAAGAGATAATAAAATTGATCTTATTAGTAGTGAAAAGGACATGTATGCTCGGCATTTTGGAAATGTTGAAGCGCTATGTTCTCCACTGCTTCTTCCTGGAAGAATGCCCATACAGAAATTTCTATGAGCAGAACTCTGGTGCTACCTTTCCCCATTATTTTCTATCACAATTATGCCAGTAGAAATGTAGAATGAGGAAGTGTCTAGAATAAAGGTAGAGGTGCCTCATGTATTTAAGCTTTTTTGTTTTCACAGTCTATTTATCTAATCATAAGTAATCATTCTGAATTACTTGTAAGGGAATTTTCTCATACATTTCAGAAAGCAAACAGAATCCTCTATAAGAAGTATAAATGATTATCCAAAACCAATAGAATAGATTTGGAAGTAATCTCTGTGTTTCCAATTTTTTGTAATGAAAATTAATCCTTTTCCTAATTTTAATTGGTTTAGAGTGAGCATATTTAATGATGAAGATCAGATTAGTATTTCTGGTTGGTTTTTTAATTGCAACAGTGAATCTGGAGAAGCATCTTGGAGCTGCTTTTTTCAACCAGTATAGAAATTAGTATTATTTAGTCACATATGGGTATCTTTTTCATGCTGATATTACTTCAATCCTTTTAAGTTATTCTTATGCTCTATTAATATCTTTATCCATACAAAACTGTCTTACATTCTTTCTCAAAAACAAACCAACAAACAACCCTCCCTCCATCTAACAAATCTTAAAAAATCTTCTGATGATTCAGATCTTTATATAGGGAGGAAATAATTTTATTTAAATATATCTATTTAAGCTTTTATCTCCCATAGTAATCCCAATGCTCCATACAGTCAATGGAAAGGATGACTCTAAATGACAGTTTGGCCCGCATTAAGATAGGTAGTATGACTTATGCTCTGGGAATCATTTTCTGCCTGTAGAAGGAGCCATGATTAGTTTGATTGCTTCATGTTTACATAGCAAAATTTAGGTTTTATGATTCAGATTAAAGTAATTTAAGTTCAACTTTTTCAGTCTCAACCATTTGAATTCTTTGCAGCATATTTTCTGTGTTAGCATAGAATAACAATTAGTATGGAAGTGAAAATAATGACCTTTTGTTTAATAGTATGTAATATATCTTCACACACAATGTATTTCCATAAAAAAATTTTTCTTGTGACATTTCCCGTATGCTTAAAGCTTTTATTTATGGTTTATATCCAATTATTTTTTGTAACTTATTTTATCATTAAAGAAGTGAACATTCATATTTGGTTTTAAATGGAAATGTAAAAGGTTTTGTGAGTCTAACCAAATGGAGCATATTTAAATAATACATTAACATATTTTCTTGTGGAATATTCTATCAGGTCTCCTCCCTCATATAAAATAAAAATTGCATTAAAAGTAAAAGTTTTACATATGTAGTTATTTTTATTGCCAGAAACAACTCTGCTTTTACACTTCTACATATTTTTATTGCTTTTCTTTGGCTTTATTAGTCCTGATTTAGTAATGAAATTTTGCATATTAACAATTTCTATAATCTAGGAATATTAGAAGGTACATCAGAAGCAGATGGAAATGTATCTTATTTTATCTACAGCATAGTGCCTGAAATTTTTGTGATTATTGAAATATAATGTAGAAAATCATAGAATCATAGAATATGTTGGGCTGGAAGGGACCATTAAAGGTCATCTAATCCAACCTCTGCTGCAGTAAGCAGGGACATCTTTAACTAGATCAGGCTGCTCAGAGCCCCATCAAGTCTGTCCCTAATTGCCTCCAAGGATGAGGCCTCCTTGGGGTAACCTGTCCCAGTGTTTCACCACCCTCATAGTAAAGAACTTCTGCCTGATATCTAGTCTAAATCCAGCCTGCTCTGGTTTAAAACCATTGCCTCTCATCCTGTCGCTACAAGCACTTGTAAACAGTCCCTCCCCAGCTTTCTTATAGGTCCCTTTCAGGTACTGGAATGGGGTCTATACGGACACTATAATGTCTGTAAGACACTATAAGGTCTCCCCGGAGCCCTCTCTTCTTCAGGATGAACAATCTGAACTCTCTCAGCCTGTGCTTATAGGGAAGGTGCTCCAGACCTTTGGTTATTTTTGTGACTCTACTCTGGACTTGCTCTAGCAGGTCCATGTCTTTCTTGTGTTGAGGCCTCCACAGCTGGACCTAGTACTCCAGATGAGGTCTCGCCAGAGCAGAGCAGAGGGGCAGAATGTTGTCATCTGCAAATTTGCTGAGAGTGAACTCAATCCCACTGTCTATGTCATTGAACAGCACCAGTCCCAGCATGGATGCTAATGGACACCACTTGTCACCCATCTCCATCTGGACATCAAGCTGTTGACCACTACTCTCTGGATGTGATCATCCAATCAATTCTTTATCCACTGAAACCATCAAACTTGTTTGTCTACAACTTAGAGAGTAGGTTGGGGGACTGTGGTGAAGGTCTTGCAGAAGTCCGGAAAGATGATATCCATTGCTCTTCCTTTGTCCACTGATGTAGTCACTCTACCGTAGAAAGCCACTACATTAGTCAGGCTGTTCCTTCCCCTAGTAAAGCCATGCTGGCTGTCTTGAATCACTTCCCTGTCCTCCATGTGCCTTAGCAGAGCTCCTAGAGGGATCTGTTCCATGATCTTGCCAGGCACAGAGGTGAGACTGACCAGTCGGTAGCTCCTAGGCTCCTCCTTTCTACCCTTTCTAAAAAAGGATGCAATGTTTCCCTTTTTCCAGTCACCAGGGACTTCACCTGACTTCCATGCCTTTTCAGATATCATGGAGAGTGGCTTGGCAACTACATCAGCCAATTCCCTCAGGACTCTGGGATGCATCTTATCGGGTCCTATAGACATGTCTATGATCAGGTTCCTCAGGTGGTCAGAACCTTGTCTTCACTTACAGCAACAAATAATGTAGTAAATTTTATCTTTAAATCTGGCAGCTCTTCAAAATATGCTGTAAAGGAACTGTATTAGATCACAAAACAATATCTCAGACTTATTTTAAAATAGTGATACATAAATTTGTTAATAAAGTTTTTCACAGCTATGTATATCTTAGGACCATTTAGCTTTTCTTAAATCCCCTTCTCTTTAACATTTTAATGACACCCCTGTAAATATAAACTCCACTTTAAAATGTATAAGGAGTCTTAGTCCTGGAGTACATTTTAGCATACTTTTAAAAACATAGACATACAAATAGAAGAAATGGCAAAGCAATGTATGAAAAGCAAGACATGAAGTTATAGCAAGGGGCAGTATGTTGTCTTTGATCAATGTGTGTTTTATTAAAAGAAGTCTTTCCTTCGGGTTAGAAACTGAAGCAACATAGTTCAATGTTCATAGTTCAGTGAAGCCTCATATACTCTAGTAGTGTAAGTTCCTCTCTGAAGTTTATGGAACTAGACTCTTCCCCCTACCAACACACAGAAGCAAGATGTGCTGGCTTTCTTTTTTAACATTGAGAAGGTTTAAGGAATTGGTTTAATTTGGATACTGCCTATTATAAGGCTTAAATTTGGATTAGATTAATTCTGTCTTGATGATCACATAGAAATAAACTGAAGGGAAGCCATTGTTTATTTCACATATTGCCATGAAAATAGCAGCATAATACAGAAAACTCAAATCTGACCTGATACGGGTTTTTGCCACAAAACAGTAGAGAAGTTAATTGCATTTTCATGCAGTGACTGTATGAAAGTCTGTCCAAGAGTTTCTGCAAAATTTAGTGTAAAGATGAAATCAATAATTTAATGGAAAATCACTGTGATTCTCTGCACTTTTATACCAAATTGTCTGCAGAAACCTTGATATCAAAATACAGAAAAATACAGTTTACACACATGTGTACATGCATACAACCTGCAAAAACTTCTTAGTGATACAGAACTCTTAAGTTCTTATCTTAGAAGTGTTCTTCTGAACAAAACTAAATCCATCTTCTTACTTTATTTTATCTTTAAAAAATACCCTTTCAGTAAATTAGAAATACTCTTTCAAACAGTTCCAAGGGATACATTTTTAATTTTCTGGGAAATTTATGATTAGACGTTTAGTAAATCAATAGTTTAGTGTTAGCAATTTATTCAAGAAAACGTCTAGTTTTGTATTTCTGTGCACTAGCCTCCTCCAAATTCTTATGAATTGATAGTTCATACCCGCCATTTTGTTACTGTATAATTCAACATATGAGAAGCTTTTAATTTCATATACTTCTAGTGTTAAACTATGTAATTTTTATATAATTATTATGATAAAAAAGTATTTTCCTCTCTTTATATTAAGTTTTTAATAATAAGGTTATTGCCAGTTAGAGGTGATCGTTGTCTTCTGTACATGATACGTCTAAAACAGTGTGGCAAAGATTTCACTCTTGGTATTAGAAAATAAAAAAGTTTCTCTGTTTCTGCTTTTTCTGCATATCTATCTCAAATAACACGAACTGAAATCATGAGTGAATGCTTTGTAACTTGATTTATGGTAGCCAAATAATTTGATTTAAGAATAGAACAGATCAGATGACTCATGGATATATTTTGCAGTAACTGACTTATTTAATTTTAACAGGTCATAAAGCTTGCTTTTGAAGAGTTTGAACTGGAAAGAGGCTATGATACTCTTACTGTTGGAGATGCTGGGAAAGTGGGAGATACCAGAACAGTCTTGTATGTGTAAGTACAAAACTTCAAAAATATTCCTTGGAAATTTACTGCCATATTGCTGTTCCTTCTGGGTCTTGAAATATCTATTTGGCTGTGTTAATGTATGTAATTTGTTTATATAACGTAAGCTGAAAATTCAAGTACTGTCAAAGAAAATTGCTCATTACAAAATTCACAGAATCACAGAATTCACTCAAGATCTTTAGTAGCATTTTTATAGACTAATATCAGAGATGAGAAACTACAGAGAACTGAGATTAGTTTGTTTTAAAAGCAAAAAAGCTTCTTTTAAAAGACAAGCACTACCTGCATAATTATGATTGTATTCACAAGCAATTAAAGGAATTTTAAAAAGACTTGATTTTCAGCAAGCAGAAAATACAACTTGTGTAAAATAAATAATCCATTGACTAATTTCAAAACTTTAATATTTACAATTCTATTTGGGAACCAGATTTTCATTAAAGCCCATAAGCATATTCAGAGAAGCTGAACATGGTTCATGGATTAGTGTAAAAATGAAAACAAAAATATAATTAACATAACATAAAGAATCTAATTGAATCAAATCGAATCAAATAGAATAGAATAGAATTAATATACAATGAGAATGTAGTAATATATAGAAAGTGTAGGAACTTACAGAAACCAGAAGGAAAAATCCAAACTAGATAGCTAAACTTAGTATATAGGTCTTTAATACTGTCTGGGCTGATGGAAAGAGTAGAGGTACAGGTTGATTAATTTCATCTACCTTAACCATCTCACATCAGTTGTATATGCTCATTTTCCTTCTTTCAAAATGGGAGCTTGTAGTCACAAGATATTTCTCCTGTAGCTTTTATAGTGTTAAGTAAGCACAGAAATCCTGGTTGTTGAACCCAAAACAAAATTGCAGAGTTAATAAAATAGCAATGACTAAATAAGAGGAACTAGCAGAATTTATTTCATTATATCATTACTTTTGAATAGAAAGCTGAAGACAGTATTGAACACATTTGATAAAAACAATCAATAACTTTGTATTTTGAGTCTTTTTTTACCCATATAAAACATTGAAATGTTTATTTTACATAATGATAACAAATAAGTGTGCTTAACTTCCACTGAGTTTATTTTAAATTAATTAGAATATTTTTGGAGTGTATCAAAGTACATAGATCAGCCCTAGTTTAATTTGTCTTAAAAGCTAAAACTGGAAGATGATTGGCTTGTTTGTGGGATGTATGTGTTACCTGTGTTGCAGTACAAAATAGCTGCTACTGAGTAAATTGAATTCCACGTTCTGATTACTTGAAAAAAAAAAAAAAAAAAAAGACAAAAATCCTGGTTTGAGAGCTTTGACTTTAAGCTATCAAGAGAGGACTTGAACTGGGAGTGAGAATTTCAACATTCGTGTTATTTTTTCTTGCATTTTGTTGCAGCAAGTAAATGTTGCAGCAATCTTTCTGGCGATGTTGATTGAACTGCTTATGACTAGCACAAGGGTTTGAAGTTTTGGAATTTTGTATCAGAATACGTTTTGGCTTACAGGGAAGGGATCCCAAAACTCTTTCAGAGTTATGCTTTTCAGTTTAATTAATTTGGTACCCCAAATTGTTCATCTCATTTTTTACACTGTACTTCACATGTTGAAGTTTGCATTTATTAAATTACTTAGCAAGGAACTGTCAAATTTCTTTTTATTTACCTTTCCATTTGAAGGTATTTAGCCCATGACTACATAGTCCACATTTCTTTTCCATGGCTGCCTAAAAAGAGAAAAGTAAAACCAAAAATCTAAAGTCTTAGCACATATCCTAGAATCATAGAAAGGCCTAGGCTGGAAGGGACCTTAGTGGGGAGGGTCACTTTGGAGAGCCGGCCAAGTAACGACAATCACACCGATATGGTTACATGTCGTTCTCCCTTTATTGCTCAAATTAGTCAAATATATATACAGTTAGGCAGTGTTCACATGCCAGGTGCAAGCTACAATAAGCTTTGTCTTTTGTTAGCGTTATCAAGCCATGTGGGTGTTAGATGCCCTTGCTGCAGTTAGAATATCCTATCATACGTCCTTGGACATTGAGCACAGTTCTTGCAAAAACAGTATACTCCCTCTTCAAGATAACTTCAGGGACACAGCATAAGCTGGATTGTCCAAACCTTAAAAGGGTATATTGTGTCCTTGTTCTGCAAGAAATTCCTCTACACATTAGAGACCATCTAATCCCACCTCCCTGTCATGGTCAGGGACGCCTCTCAGCTAGATCAGGCTACTCAAGGCTCTGTCCAACTTGGCCTTGAACACCTCCAGGGAGGGGGCAGCC
>NW_009718674.1:34764-61224 GCF_000703405.1 Apaloderma vittatum | reverse complement strand
CCTTTCTCCTATGCTGCTCTCCAGCAGGTCAATCCCCAGCCTCTACTGGCACATGGGGTTATTCTTTCCAAAGTGCAAAACTCTACACTTGCCCTTGTTGAACTTCATAAGATTTCTCCCTGCCCATCCCTCCAGCCTGTCTAGGTCTCTCTGAATGGCAGCACAGCCTTCTGGTGTGTCAGCCACTCCTCCCCGTTTTGTGTCATCAGCAAACTTGCTGACAATGCACTTTGTTCCCTCAGCCAGGTCACTGATGAATATATTGAATAGTACTGGTCCCAGTACCAATCCCTGAAAGACTCCACTAGATACAGGCCTCCAACTGGACTCTGTCCCATTGACCTCTGACTTCTTCCCTTCAACCAGCTCACAATCCACCTCACTACCTGTTCATCCAGACCACACTGCCTCAGTTTACCTATGAGGATGCTGTGGGAGACGGTGACAAATGCCTTGCTGATATCCAGATAGACCACATCCACTGCATGGCCACCATCCATCCACCTGGTTATGTCTTCACAAAAGGCTATCAGGTTGGTCAAACATGACTTCCCCTTGGCAAAGCCGTGCTGACTGCTCCTAATAACCTTCTTATCCTTGATATGCCCAGAGACAGCACCAAGGATAAGATGTTCCATCACCTTTCCAGGGAGGGAGGTGAGGCTGACCAGTCTCTAGTTACCCGAGTCATCCTTCCTGCTCGTCTTTTGTATATCATCCTACCCTTCATTATATCATTTTGTTAAATATGCTCCCTGCATGAAGCAGAAATCCCAAAGGTAGCAAAACAGTTAATCTCCTTTAAAATCTCCATGGTAATGCATATGCACAGGAGGGAGAGTTGAGCAAATGAAACTAGAGCAACACCAAGCATCTTTCCCTTTGCTGATTCTACCTCTTCCATGCCCAGCCTGGGGAGCTTCCCACAATGAAAACACTGCATGTTTAAGTGTAAATAAGTGCAAAATTTACTTGTTTAAAAGTGAATTTCAACTATGGTAATTAAAAAAAAATATTTCTTCATTAATAAGAAAAATGCACTTTGGCATAAACACAGCACAAAATAGCTTAAAACAATTAAATCAGCTGTTACAGTTGTACATCTGCATGTACCTATGTTTACATATAAGCACACACACACATGTATATATAGACACAGACAATATTATGTATTTTCAGAAGTTATGTGAGACTGTCTTGTATTAAAAATTCTTTATCGAAAGTTTGTCCATTAAGAAATAAATTCTAAAAAGAGTATCTGTATATCCATAACATTTAAAAGAACATTTTGATACCAGATTCAAGATTAAAAATGTTACTAAAAAACCCACCTTTTTAAATCTTAGATCAGAATTAATGATTTTTGAGGTGAAACATGTATTTTTGTGTTCATTACAAACATGTGCGGACTCTACAAGATATATGACATCCTTCATGGTCTGCTATGGCTTTTTTGTGTTTGTATTGAATAAATCCTATGGTAAGGTTCTGTGACAAATGTTTAGGCATTTGTTGAATTTGAAATGGTCTTCTGTAAGGTAAAAACTGGAAGACTTTATACACTTTAAAAACAAGTTAGTCTTCAGTCTGGAATTGATTTCTGAGTTTCAGTGAGATTTCAGGAATAAATCAAATTACAGAAAACAAGTTGAGTAGCTTTGGAAGCATTTGTATAATGAAAATAGCGGCCTTCCAGTACCTGAAGGGGGAGTACAAGAAAGCTGGGAAGATACTGCTTACAAGGATGTGGAGAGATAAGATGAGGGGCAATGGTTTTAAACCAGAGCAGGGTAGATCTAGATTAGACATTACGAAGAAATTCTTCACTATGAGGGGGGTGAGACACTGGAACAGGTTGCCCAAGGGAGTTGTGGATGCCCTCTCCCTGGAAGTGTTCAAGGCCAGGTTGGATGGGGCTTTGAGGAACCTGGTCTAACGGGAGGTATCCCTGCCCATTGCAGGAGGATTGGAACTAGACAATCTTTAAGGTCCCTTCCAACTCAAAGTGTTCTATGATTCTATGATAATACGATTCTATGACAATAGCACTGACATGAATTACTGTCCTACTGGATCGATGTCCTACCTGTTTTTTGCCAAGAATTTGTGGTTGACAGGAATTCTGGGTTATAATGTAAACCAGAAGGTGATTGCTGCCATTATTGGTAGTAAAGGTTAAAAGCATTGAAAAAAGCCCTCTTAAAATTTTTATAGTCCCTCTCTTTTGATACCTGGCAAGCTTTGCAGTATTGATTGTTTGTGTAACTTGGCCTCTGTGGGATATGGAAATAAATGCCCTGCTTCTGTTCCCTGAAGTAACACGGGGCTAAGGCAGTGCGTGGTCCTGGGCTGTGCTGGCAGAGGTCTTGATGACCACAGCGAGGGAAAACATGCTCCAGACCATGAAGGTTTCAGCACAGCACACTAACAGCAGGGAAATGAATGCTCCTGCTGACATTACAGACACAGTAAAGTGCTCAACATTTTAGAGCCTTTGTGTCTGTAAACCAATCCACCATTTATTTTTTTCAGTGTAGGCACAAACCATTTTCATTTCAAATCCTAGGGTACAGCCAGCTGGGTGCTAAAGAGCAGTATGAGGTTTGCTGGTGCTACAGATATCTTGTTTACAAGGTTGAAAAGCATAGCTGGGCTATGTCAAAGGGAAAATACTTACATAGTCTCACCTGAGAACATTCCCTTGACGCTCTTAGAGCTGCTTGAAAAACACAGCCCGGTTTCCTCATACCCTTTTGTTCTCAGTAGGCTGAGGCAGTGACAGAAGTGGCAGGCTGTGGCTGACAATTTTGCATACAATAAGACTGGATTTAGTGAGGCCAGGATTTCAGCCTTAGACCTTCTTGCAAGGAAGAAAACATCTGCTAATAAAATAATTTTTATCTCCTCAGAAATTCTCTGTGTTAGAAAACCCAAGCACTCGTTGGGTAAACATTGATCAGACGAAATAACCTTTTGATCATGTTGGAAAGCGTGGCTGTTCTTAGGCAAGCAAAGCCACAGTTAGTGTGGCACCGAGGAGGTATTAGCTGGTATGATATGCACCCTCTGCTGAAGGAGATGATTAGCTAACAAATCCCACTGTACATGGTGTGATAATGTTACAGCTGTCTCCAAAAGCAGGTGATAAAGACACTGGAATTACTGAAATATAGGCAAGGATAAGATTTAGTCTACAGAACTTTTCATAGAATCACAGAATCACAGAATCACAGAATGTCAGGAGTTGGAAGGGACCTCAGAAGCTCATCTAGTCCAGCCCCCCTGCCAGAGCAGGATCACCTACAGTAGATCGCACAGGAACACGTCCAGGCAGGTTTTGAAAGTCTCCAGAGAAGGAGAAAAGATCCTGGCTGAAAGATCCTAGCTCTGTCCTCCTGACATATTTATAAACATTTATGAGGTCAGCCCTCAGCCTCCTCTTCTCCAAGCTAAAGAGACCCAGCTCCTTCAGCCTTTCCTCACAAGGGAGATGTTTCACTTCCTTCATCATCTTTGTGGCTCTGCGCTGGACTCTCTCAAGCAGTTCCCTGTCATAATGGAAAAAAAAAGAAAAAAAAGAACTTAAAATCCTCCTAGTCAAGTTTGCGTTGCGTCTTTGAGGCGCAGATGGTTAGAAAGCTGCCTTTTTATTTCTGAATCGATATATACTGTATAGAGGCACAATAACTATGAAAATGAATCATGCCACTTTTGCAGTACCCTATAAACTGGAGGGTACTCCAAATACAATGAAAGGAACTGACTGTGGAGACAGTTTAAATTTTTTATCTCCAAGGGACGAAAATATTTTTAATTTAAAACTCTGTTACATTCAGGGGTAGATATGTACTGACACAATAGAGAAGTAAAATGTTACAGAAATTTCAAAGTAGATTTTGTATCTAAAGGTGACTTTTCAAGGAAAATAAATAGAAACTGGAAAGAAAAGGTCCATGCAGTTACATAAGTATAAGAGTGGAATTTAACACACTAATCATAGTCAACTTTAGAAGGTCAGGAGGTCTTCCTTCATCCTCTCAAGACAGAGTATAATCCAGCCAGAGAAGGGAAAAAAATAGCTGCCTGTGAAAATCCGATGAATTTTTCATATCCCTGTAGGACTATAATCTCCTTAGAGCAGTGAAGGTGTTCTCAACCTTTTGTATGTAACACCAGAATCTAACATGTAGTGAATCGATGTGGATTTCTCAGAGGGAAAGATTTCAGTTCTCAAGAATTTTCTTTCTGTATTTAAGAATAACTTTAATACCATGCTAGAGAATAACACTAGGAGAATTTGTAGGCATGAAGTACTTGTTGAATCAAATGCCACAACCATTCCAACTACATGGTTCTTAAAACTGACTATTAAAATTTTTTTTAAGAAAAGGTATAAAGCCTCCTTACAGTAGCTGTAGACTAATTTATTCATCAAGATCTAATAGCAATCCCAAAATTTATGAAGCATTTTATGGACATCTTAGGTACAGAAGTATGGCTAAGTCAAGCGTTCTTTGGAGAATTCTTTGCTAGATATTAGAGTTTAGCAACAATACTTTCTTTTGGAAGAGTTAGTGTCAGTTATTCTGTTTATAGCTGTGAGTATGATTTGGGCTTTTCTTCAAACTGATTTACCACTTGAACTGAATTCCCCTCTGAAGCATACCCTCAAAGTGATCTACATGATTTGAGATACTCATACCTGTTTTAGAGAATTGATCTATGACCTCCTGATCATTGCTGCCCACACCAAGTGTGATGAGTCTTTCTCTTACCAACCGTAGAGGAAATTTGGAGGACTACCTTTGAGCAGATAGCAGATGCTCAGTGCACTGAAGGAGAGCCCTAGTACTATAGGTGGGTTGCCTGGTGTTTTTGGCATATAAGCAATTGGCAGAATTGGCATTTATATCTCATTTGAAACTAAAATTTGGGAATTATTTAATTCTTCTTTGTTGGAGAGATGGCGACGCAGTGACTTTGTGATTCTATGCTGTACGGAACTAACATTTACTGGAGAGAGATAATGAGTTTCCTTGCTGTCGGTGTAACGTCAGCAGTGTAGATTGTTATGGATATTAAATGCTTCTCATTGCATTTCTCTTTTAACTGACAATTTACAGTGTGGAAGACAGGTTAGTACAAAGTAATTTTGGAAGTTTCCAGCACATAAATATCAGAGGAGAGATCTAAAATACTAGAGAGACCTTGATTAAAAAAAGAAAAAAAGAAACAAAGAAAAGCGGTGTGATAAATTCATACTAGGTGGAAATAGTACAGCTGATAGCCGGGTTAGGTGGAAGGAATGCTCCCATCATTTATCTAGTTGGCTCCATGTGTCTCTTACTACTAAGAGCAGCAAAAGTAGTTTGTGGGTAGAGAAGGATATTCTTCATTTTCCTATTAGTTTCCAATCCAGTAGTTAGGGCCATGATTTAGCAGATGCCAAACATGAAGGCATCTAAACAAAACATCACTATGTGGTTTGTTCTAGCCTCTTCAGGACAGCACGATTCCTCATGTCAGAACTACTTGCAGGCTTTTGTGCCTGACTAAACCCTCCTCCTGTTGGGCTCATGCGTATCCCATGGGAATGGGGGCTTCGAGGCTCCCTGAGCTGTGCTCCTGCCCTGTGTGCGGGCAAGCCAGCAGGACTCTGACCAGTGCTGGTCACAGCAAAGGGAAGTATCAGGGGTCTCTGGTTCTCTGGGAGCTCCAGGTGACCACATCTAGTAGACCTATGAGAACATTCCAGGCTCTTGGTTTCCACATGCAGCTTTTATAGTAATCACCAACTTCATAAGTGTTAATCCAGGCAGTAGATAATTGTCCTGGTTTGAGAGTACCAGGATAAAAGTTCTCTGGAGCTGCCTGACACTGATGGCAAACACAGTGGGGCAGAGGTGGCAGCTGTGCCGATGGGGAGGAGAGGATGGGTCAGGTGGCCCAAATGGACCAATCACGATATTCCTTCCAGTGGTGCTCAGTATATAAGGGCCCCTAAGAAAAGCCTCCAAGTCTTTAGTGCTTGGGAGGTGTTGGGAGGGTTGCTTCTGGCTCTTTGTCATCTCTCCTTTTGCTGCTGGTTTTCCTGCCTCCTGTTTTCATGCTGTAGAGGAGCACCATTTGTAGTGACAAGCTGTCTTGCCCTTTCTCCCCAGGTGAGAGTGACACAGCTCCTTTTCTGTGTTGTTTTTTTTTGTTTTGTTTTGTTTTTTAACTGGTTTTGGAATTCTGGGCTTGGGTGCTCCCATCTGCTCCCAAGTCCAGTCTGGGAATTTTCACAGGAGAGATGTTCCATCCCTCTGATAATTTTCGTGGCCTTCCTCTGGACCTGCTCCAACAGGTTGATGTCTTTCTTGTAAAAAAGATAAATAAATCCAACAACTCCTGTTGTGGAATGTTGTCACATAAAGTGGTGGGGGTTTTTTGTTGACGTTTTCCTTGTAACTGAGCTGATCTTCAAAGCCTTTATTTATTTATTTATTTTTTTTTAATTTTCCTCAGTGACTATCCTTTTCAAATTTCCTTGCTCAGACATTCATCCTTTGTGGCAGCTAATATTGTAGAATCATAGAATTGTTTGGGTTGGGAGGAACCTTTGACAATCATCTAGTTCCAATTCCCTGCCACGGACCTTCCACTAGACCAGGTTGCTCAAAGCCTCATCCAACCTTGAACACTGCCAGGGAGGTGACATCCACAACTTCTCCAGGCAACCGTTTCCAGTGCCTCACTATCTTCCTCTTCTGACAGGTGGAAGCACTGGAACAGCATTCAGGATGCAGTTCTCTGTCATTACTTTGTACCTATCAAGAACATAAATTAGATGGTCATTACTTGAGGATATTTTTCCTGCTTTTGCTGCAATCCAGATCTCCAGTATATTCCACTACAGGTACTTGTTTTTCTGTACCACGTTTATCTTGGAGCAGGAGAAATTTCTATGCATCTTTAGCTTCTGTGAGGACAGTTCATACTTGTAAATCTCAACCCCATTGAAATAGGAGAGTAAGACAGCACTGTTTTCAGAATGTTATCTTATTTTAATCTCCAACCATAGGAAACTGATTAATTTTGAAGATATGCCATGACTGGCAGCACCATAGTCATATTGTGCTACATACAGAACACCTGCAATTCAGAAAGTATCAAATTGAATAACTTGCTTTTTTAGATAAAAAGAACAAAAATAAATGTCACATGGATCTTTCCGTCTGTGTCTTCTAATGGCCTTTAAAGCCATTGGCCAATTTTAACCCAGCTTGTCAAAAGAATAATCAAGAGGATTTAATATATGTGGGATGAATTTAGTGAAATTGAATGGTTAGGTGGAGAAGAGTGCACCTTAGGAGGCCTATATGAGGGAGAGGCTGAAGAAGAAGCTTTTAAACAGGGCAAAAGGTGTTCCTGTACTGCTAGGACAACTTATTTTATTTTCAAAGCATTTAGGAGTTTTTAAAGATCTCAATGATGATTACTGACCTGACTTGGCTTAGATTAACTGTCTGAGGCACAGTGCCCATTTTATTATTTATATCAGAAATGATGTAAACTTTATTCCTTCCAAAACAAATACACTTAATGTACTACGTGATCAAGTGTTTGATAAATTTCTGTTTTCCAAACGTCAGTTTGAGCATCACTTTTCCACTAGGAGCAGTGCATTTTGCCAATCCATTACTGCCACTAACTCTGTGATTGAGTGATTCTCTGGCAATAGCACGTTGATTAACATCGGTAACAGCATCCTGTTCTACATTTTTCTCTAGACTGGAAGCATGTCATTTTTATAGAACATATATAAACTAGGTTATGTTGTTTTATAGTTGTTTGCATTCTAGTTTAGCCATGAAGATTTTGTTAGCCTCATGGAGGGAAATAAGTTTAAATACACTTTTTTTTTTCTGGTATTAAAAAACTCCCAATTTATATCCATCCTTGGTCCCCCTTTCAAATATTAAATACTTTATTTAATCATGTTCATAATCAAAACAGGCTTGATTTTTTTTTCTAAAAAAATCTTTCATACTAAATGAATGTTATTTTCCTTAGACACTTATGCATGGTGGTAAATTTATGTAGATTTAATTAGAATCACACAAATGTCAGTGTAACTGTTCTTCTAAATTCAGATTTTCTTTAAAAACATCACAGAAGCAGTTTCCAAAATTCTTATGAAAACTTACATGAAGGATTTTCCATGTAAGAGCTAAGTGAAAAACTATCTGAAGTTTATTTTTAATGTGGGTTGTTTTTTTTTTTTAAGAAGGCATGATATGCAGTTAGGAAGACTTTAGTGTACAAAATTTCAATCTAAAAATGTACTAAAAAATTATTTTTCTATGTTTTTAAAACCCATAAATACTGGAAATTACAGGTACAGTCCTGATGGTGAAGAAGTCAATGGATATTTTTATGTTGACTGGAATATGGTTGGGATTTTCCTTCAATTTTTTTACTCTGACCTCTTGTGCTTCAGTTTTACTAGTAGTATGTGCTAGTGGAAGTACCTAGCTGTTTGGTTGTTTGTTTGTTGTTTTTTTTATATATACATCCTTGGACCAAAGACCTGGAGATTTTGAGTGGAGAAATCCTGAAGAGAAAGACAGAGAAGGGGAAATAAGCTTTCAACCCAGTGTGGATTTTTGGCTGTTTTGAGTAAATTTTTGGTTTGTTAGTGCCAAAAAAGAAGTTAATTTCACAGTGGTGTAGCTGAAGTCATTCACGAGCAACAAATGTTTACCAAACTGCTCAAAATAGTGTACTCTCATGGCTGTAGAAAGTTCTCTGTATCAGACTACAGAAAAGCAGGTAACAAATGGGGTAATAAAATGACTTCACTATGTAACAAGGATAACATCAGCTGCCTTGCTGACTACCTGCACGCAGCAGGGTAGTCAAATCACTGAGAAGCACAGGACTTAGAGAATCCTTTTCTTTTTAATAAGTCTAATTTCAATTTATTTGGGTGATTTACTTCAAAACATTTTTTTTAATAAACTTACTGAATATGGTTGTAGGAGACCTTCATTTTCTCATCCACCTTGCAATGAAGTAGAGAAAAAGTCATTTTATGATATTTCCTATGGACTCCTGAAGGGAAGCATGAACACAATTATTGAATGTTTTTGCTTGGGAGTTGTTCTGTTGAAACCTGCTTGTAGAAGAGAAGGATGAGCAGTAAGATAGACTGTAAAATGGTAATATTCCCTGTAGTAGTAATTCCCTGTATCGTGACTTGGAGAGTTCTGAGACTTGGATTTGCTCCAGGCTGGAGGCAACAAAGCTTTTCAAAGTTGCTGCCCTGTGACCAGATTTTGGAAAATCTTGGGGAGACATAATTCAAATCTTTGTATTTTCAGCTGGATTTACTCTGTTATTCATTTATTTGTGTGCTGGCTGGATATGATATGAAAGGAATGCTAAAGTGGAACAGGCAGAAAAAAGTATTCAAGTGATTCAAAACTATAATATTTACCATCTCAAGATAAAAAGTAATCACAAGCTATTTTCCTAGACTGCACTCTCGCTATAGAGATTATAATTAAAAATCACTTTTTCCATGTAGTTTCCACAGTTACTACATCTAATTTGAAGTAAATGCAGCAGGCAAGCAGCCAGCTGCTTTTGTGCGCCTCGTCTCTTTCTTTGTCCAGTCTCCTCAGCTTTATAATCCTCCTTTCATTCCTTTCCCTAATGCATCTCTTAAGCTAAACAGAACCAATTCTATTCAGTCATTTTGCATTTCAGCTGTCTCTTCTAAGAGACTGCACTTTCTGAAGTTAGCAGTAAGGTTTTTTTTCAGACAGTGTGTGCTACTGGCAGTGATGTTTACAGTTACTGGGATTGGGATGCAGAAAGGCTCTTGCTGATTCTTATTCCTATAGTGACCAAGGTCACTGCTGGCTCTTGTGTGCCACGCTGGGGGAGCTGGGAAGTAAAATCTGAGGGATCACAGGGGTTAAGTCTTCTTCAATGGTCAGTATCCACAGAAGACTCTGTCTATTCTTGCGACCCAGATCTCAATCTTGAGTTCCCAAATCTAGCTCCTGTATCCAGGTAGTTTCCCCCTGCTGCTGAGACTGGGACTTCCCTGGTGCTGCCTGCTCTACAGCATCAGTGGTGGTTGCTACTGGGTGGAGGGGAGTCGTGTTTGATATTTGTTTTGTATGTATTTGTATATATTTTATTATTTTCATTACTTCTGTATTAGTACTATTATTGTTTTAATAAAGCTATTTTAGTTTTACTTTCCCAATCTCTCTCTGTAAATTCCTTTCTCCTTTCTTTTTGAGGAGGAAGAGGACTTGTTATTCATTTAGTGGCTATCCCAGCCCTAACCCCTGGCACTGCTGCCTTGGCACTGGGGCAGGACCTGGTGAGCCGAGATTGCTGTCTTCAGCTGGAGTCAACTTGCTCAAGGTGAGCAGGCTCTGCAGAGATGTTACCTTCCTATGGTCTGACAAGCCTCTCTGAAGCACTAAGTGAGATTTTTTCAAAAGCTTTCTGCATAGCACCAGTCAGGGGGAATTTCTGTACAAGCAGTGCTCTCATAGTTCAAGGTGATTCCATTCTGAAACACATGAAGTCTTTCTGCTAAGATGTGTTAGTACCAGAGGGTCTCAGCAAAAAGACAAGGGCAAACCAAATTGCCTAACCTCGTTCTCTGAAGTGGCTGAATGCTTTTCTTCTTGACCAATTCCTCTCAAAATTCTTCATCTGAAGGCCAAAAGTTAGCTTGAAGGAAAAAAAACAACCCAAACTAGAAATCAACAAGAAGTAGTATTAAAAGCGTGCCTGAAAATTGAAAAATAGCGTCTCAGGGAGGACAATGGTTGAGCGTCTCCACCTGCTGCAGCAGTAATTTCTTAAAGGCTGATTTTAAACCCTCTGGGAATAGCCCTTCCCTGGAGGCTATAGGAAGGGGCAAGAGACTTTCTTTGCTTATCATAGAGGGAGGTCACTCATTTTTCTCCAGGGGTTGCTGCTGCTGCCTTTTTTTTTTTTTTTTTGGCTGCTGTGGGGCAAGGCACGTGGAGCCACCAATTTGTGTAGCCAACAAAGTAATTTGGAACATTTTTCAATGGAAGAATATTTTTTTCAATGTTTATTCTGTTTTTTCAGTTTTCAATGGAAACATATTTAGGCTAGAGTAGATTAAATACACTTTAAAAATATTAATTTTGAAAGTGTTCACCTTGATGGCCAGGCATTAACTGTCTGTTGTGTTTGATGATTTTTAATTATTGACAATTTGAATTTACACGAAAAATGGAATGATAGCATTGGTAAAACTCTATAAGACTCTCACAAGATGTTTGGGCAAAAAGTGATTTTTCTTTTAATTTTTATTATTATTATTTGCTGTATTTATGATGCATCCTTTAAGTACTTAACAGATGTGGAACATATATTTGAGGTTTTTATTGAGGAAATGTTGCTGTGTTCATCAGATTAGGACAAATTTGGTACTCCAGAAAATAAGATATCCAAACTTGAATAAGGGAAGCTATTATCCCACCTTGTTTGGTGTTGTATCTTCTACAGGTCCATGTCTGTATCTCAAAAGGCAAACAGGTATATAGTGGAAATTAAGTTTAGATCTCATGGTGAAGAGAGTAGTAGTTCTATGTTAATAATTTAGTTGCGGCAGAATTGATCAAAAAGGAAATAGTTCTTTACTGCTGAGTGTAAAATGAAGACTAAAGAAAACTTTCTTAAAAATAGGAGTGGCAAATGTTTAATATCAGTGCAGTCTGGGGAGATGATCATAGGAAGAAGGATATGTCCACCTGTAGTATTTTAGGAGTGAAAGTCTGTGCATCTCCTGTTGTAGAAGGAGAGCTATGGACACAACTATAAAAAGGATTATATTACTCTGGAGATATTATTCAATTCTGTTTTAATATCTGATAGAATTTTAACGCCCCAAATTTGAATCCTCTCCAAGGGAGGGTAGATTATATTTTGGCAATTTTATTTCATATCTATGGAGCTTCACCTTATAGATATATCAGTGTCAGAATTAAATGTGTCATCCTTTCTTATTTTCTGGATTTTTTTATCTCTTGATTGCACTGGAAAGATCATAAGACTAAACTACTTTGAAGATTTGCTCTCTCTCATGTATCAGTTCATACTTCCTAAAAGATCTTTATTAATCCTCAAAGTTATCCAAAGTCTTACCAAAATGTAGACATAAAATTATGTGCAATTCATTTACCTTCTGGGAAGTAAAATTAAAATTAGAAAGGCAAACAGCATATTTGTTTTTTTATAGTTGTAATTAATTGTTGCTTATATCTTTCAGAGGAAAATAGCAATGCAAATGCTAATTATTAATTATATATTAAGTATATCTTTTTATTTGTGGAAACATTTTTTTAAGACTGGTAGCTGAGATAACAGCTGCTAGTGCTGCTGTTGATCAGTTTCTGAAATTATTCTTGTACACACTAAGTAATAACTCTTTCTGTCATAAATTTACAGCACCAACAGGATATATACCAGTAAAATTCCTGTTGGTCTAGAGCCGAATGGTTCCTTTTCCTTCTCCTGCGTGGTAAAGAGCTGTATTCAGACTATGAAGGTGATCATTTACCTGAATATGCAGGTCTGTGAAATAGCAAGAATACATATTTCCACAGAGTATGGTAGTAGAAGTACTTTCATTTCCTATCCTTCTTATTGATCTCGAATCATAGAGAAGTAATCCGATATTTTGAAATGCCTGTCCTCTTAGGTCTTTACTAACAGTGCTAATTTAACCAAGTCCTGTCAGCCTGTAGTGAGTAGATTTAGGTACAGATGGATTATTTGATTCACAGAGGGTTCTCAAGTCTGATGCACAGTAAGCCAGTCATATAAACACAGGGAAAAAGCTTTAGCAAGAGGAATGATGGGAAAGCTTGCAGAAAGGCCAGACACATGATCTGGTGAAAGAGAGAATAAATAGAGGAAAAAAGAAGGGGCTTTTGAGTCTGCTTCTGGCCCTCTTACTGATTCCTTCTGTACGTCTGGAAGCGCAATACAACCTGTATATGTTTTCTCTGTCTCACAGGTGGTGAGCCTTTTTACTGTATTTGCCTCATAACAGCATTGCAGTTCTTAAATAGTTTGTGAAACACTGTATTAGAGTTAATCAGAATGCACAAAATGCAGAAAGTTCCCATCAACAGTGGCATTTCCCTTCTTTCTCTATGCAGGGCTTGATCAGTCAGATTTGCTGGCAGAATTTATTTAATCATGTCCAATTATGCACAAAGGCCCACAGTGAAATACAGGAAGATCAGAGGAATTAAAAATCCTCTATCTACCTGATCGCATAATTATGAAGTTGTTTTAGTGGAGGGCACCCCCAAAATCCATTTAATGCATTGCTACCAAACACCATGGGGCAATCATAGAAGGAAAGCAGTAGCTCTGTGTATATACCACACAGAGGTTCAAAAATTTTGAACCTGGACCCTTTCACAGAAACATCTTCTCTACAGGAGAAATTATTAATTGGGAAATGGTAAAGTCTTACGTATAATTTCAAGTGACAAAATCTACAGAAGAATAATATTAATAAATACAGTCTATAAAATACTAAATAAAACTGGCCTTCAATTTGTTGAAATAAGTTGCTGCAAAAATTGTGTCTGTAGAAAACTCTCATTATATATTTTGGGCTATTTCACCTGTTTATCACTGTCTTATTTATGCGTGCAGAAATGGTTGAATTACAATAAATAGTTAATCATAAACTGTTATATTTATTTATGCTTTTTTCCTTAATGTAAAGTTGTTTGGTAACATAGGGGTAAACTAGCAGCGAGTTACAAAGAGAGTGGGTGATCAGGAAAACCAGCAGTTTGTATGGAGGGCTAGCAAGTCAAGGCAAACCGCGGGGACATAACACTAGTGTCAGCTGAAGCAGGCCACAAGTCTTCAGATTAATCACAGAGCCGAGGGACTGCAGGCTTTCTGTGCCAAACTGCCAATTGCACAGTAAAAGCATATCGGAACTGAGTTACTAAGAAGCTCCCATAGCAACATCTGCCAACGAGGACCTTCACTTAAAAGCCAGCATGCCCGCATGCAGCACTTCTAGGGGTGGTGGGACTGATCTTGCCTGTGGGCTTGCAGGGATGACCATACTCTGATGATCACTGGTTATTTTGTTGCCATAGACACACAAAATAAGAGAATAATCTAAGTTTCTCTTTCTCTTATGCAGCTTATCTGATTCTTTTTTCCCAACCAAGACACTTATAGAAACCAGGAACATAACTCCTTGCAGTCTAGGGCTCATTTAACTGTTTTAATAGGTGAGAAAGATATGAGAGCAGAAGCCTCTGATTCTGTCTACTTCAAATGGTTCATTCTTGTATTGTTCAGACTATATGCAAAATTTAGAGTGTCGCCTCTCCTGCAGAAGAATAGCTGTTCTCTCTTCATAGAATGTGTCATAGAGTCATAGAATTAAAGAATCATAGAATCAGAATGGTTTGGGTTGGAAGGAACCTTAAAGATCATCTAGTTCCTTCCACTGCTTTCATGGGCAGGGACGCCTTCTACTAGATCAAGTTGCCCAAAGTCCCATCTAAACTGGCCTTGAACACTTCCACGGAGGGGGCCTCTGCAACTTCTCTGGGAACCTGTTCCAATACTTCACCAACCTTACAGTGAAGAATTTCCTCCTTGCATCTAATCTAAATCTACTTTCTTTCAGTTTAAAGCCATTACCCCTGTCCTATCACTACATGCTCTTGTAAATAATCTCTCCCCTTCTTTCCTGTAGGCCCCCTTTAAATACTGGAAGGCTGCTATAAAGTCTCCCTGGAGCCTTTTCTCCAGGCTGAACAGCCTCATGTTTCTCAACCTGTCCTCACGGAGGAGGTACTTCAACCCTCTGATCATCTTTGATTCTTATGTTGGTGGCCCCAGAGCTGAACAGAGTACTCTTCTCTAAGCCTGTTCTGTTCCTAAAACCTGGTCCTGTATTTTTGGTGTTTCTAAAATGGAGGGAAAGTTAATGACAAGAGGTATCCTGCAATGTCTAGTCATGATCCTTTCTACTCAGCAGACCTGTCTATAAAAACCAGACCCTCATTTTCTTGGAAATGGGACTCATCCCTGCATTCGTCTAAGACAATTGCTGAAGCTCTCGTCTGAGAACACGTGTATGTTGTGATTTCTGAAACAATACGGTGTGGATCATTGCCATGCAGCCTGACCAGGATATAGATTTTGCAGTTGTGCAATAAAGGTTTTAATTCTGTTACACTCTCCTATTCCAGAACAGTAGAACATCATTTACCTTGAAGTTTTTCTTTGTAACTTTTAGCCTCTTCCTTACCAACTTCGTAAATAGTAAACCTGTCTTGCTAGAGGACCCATAATTGTGTTTGAATTTACTGCTGACTGCCAACACAATCTAACTGGAACAGGTTTTGAGACTTTCCTAACTCTTCATGAATTTGAGAAGTGGATTAAGCATTCTATAAGTATCATGTGGCTCTAAACTATACAACATCCCATATACACTTGGTAAGATTCAAGGTAAATGTAATGGAAAATCTACAGTCAAAACTTCAGATTTGAATGACTGAAGAGACTCAGATTCACACCTAAAAATATGAAATGATCATTTGTGTTGAAATGTTTATTTTTTTTATTACTAGAGTGTACAGGTTAAATTGATATTGGCAATTTAAATGTGACTGTTCTGTATGAAATCAACCACCTTACTGGTGGAACCTGGTAAGGACTGGCTCACTTGACCAGTTCGTGTGGGATCAAGGCTGTTACTGTATCTAGTTTGGAGCAAGGTGTTTAGCCTTGACTTCCTACAGGTCTAGCAAGACTTTCAGCTGCTAGACTAGAGAGCAATCTGTCATTTTCTGAGTATTTGTTTATCTTCAGTGGACTGGCTCCAAGAGGAAAGTCTAAAGCCTAAAGAAGGATTGTTTCTGTAACCCTAACCACCAGCCCATTTGCCAGCCACAGCTGCTGGAGCTCTTACTCCCACTCTACCTGTATTTGTACATATGCATTTGTCTTTGGCAGTAATAAAGTGTCATTGAAACAGATAGCTTCTACAAAAATTCTGCTCAAGAATGTGTTATTTGCAGATCTTGAGTTTTTACAGTTTGAAGAGAACCTGCTATAAAAGACAGTGTCTTTGCCAGCTGATCACAGGACAGTTTCAGGGAATTTGTCTGTTGTGCGAAATTATTTAGAGCCATAGGGTGGCACATCTATAAAAATAAAAATATAAAAATTTACATTCTGATTACCTGTGCGTAAATTTTAGTGGTAGTGTTTGGTTTACTTGTTACACAGGTTTTCTTAGAAATTGTATATCTGCATAATAAGCTGGTGACTGGCCTAGTCTGAAGTGACTATTTTGTAGGAGTTTCTGTCTGTAGGATGTAAATGAGCTGAAGGGTTATGTGTTGTCAGGAACATTAGAGGTGATGTATACCTCTCTTGTTTTCTAAAGCTAATTGGTGATTTGTTTGCATTATATGAAATAAGCACTTGTATGCATGTCTAATGTCTTACCGTTTAATGGCCTGTGAGAATAAAACCTGGATTTCCATCTTCAACAGCCAGCTGTGTAAAATGCCTGACCAGCCAACTCTCCCTGCTGGTGGAAAGCAGCAGCAGTTTCTGCCACTTTGCATGGCAGAGCAAGGAAGAAGGCACAGGCAGAGAAGAAACACCCATGTCTTCACTGAAAGTATGCTACTGAAACAATGAAAATAAAATCATCGAGCACTAAAATACTTTCTATTCTTCAGGTTTCAAAAGATTTTTACATTTCCTAAAAAAAATCCCCCAGTACATAGAGCAATTAACAACCTAAAGCAATTAGTAATCTTCTTTTACCACAATTGAAAAGTACTTTGGAAAATTAGCTGTTATGGGATTCTAATTTATTAAAATAAAAAGGAACTGCCTTGGTGCCATTTACTTTGTGAATATGTTGATAATTTGTAATAATAGGCAGTTTTACTAACAGTAAAAGAGGTGAAATCAGAAAAAAGGTGAAGACAACCCAGTCAGGCATGTACTTCAGTGTAATATCTAAGCCTTTGATGATTTTCTTTGTTCCCTTGCCAAAGTCTTAATTTACACTCGATGTTTCTTTTTAGAACCACTTGCTCACACTAATGATACCTAGTCAACACTTTCTCCTTTTGTAGGTTTCATTCTGCTTGGGTTGCTCTTGCAATTTTCTGTGTTACACTTCCAGCGATTTTCTTTTCCTTCCCTTTCTCCTTGTCTTTTAGAAATGATTTTTTTAGCGTGTTATTTTTTTTAACTCTATGAGCAATAGTGCTGAATTTAGCAGCACTATACAACGTAAGTAAAGGCAGTAAAAATTGGACTTTGGTATTTCATGTGATCCACTTAGTGCTCTTCTAAGTGAAACATGAGTTTTCCAGTTTGATGCTCATCTTGGCTGTAAGCAATTGAGAAACTGATCCCAGACTTATTTTATTCTTGCATCACTTATTTAAACAAATTTCTCCAAAGGCACACTTCCATATGTTGCAAAACATTGGCCTTAGTTTTAACATCATTTTTCACACTTAGTAATGTACAATTTAGTAACAGCATCAAACAATACAGTGTAAAATCCCCATGTCTCCTCTTTGTTTTATACATAAATGTCTTTTGGTCCATGTCTTGTCACACGCTGCTGCTTCATGCGCTGAAGCAAGCAGCTGCAAACGGCTCTGAAATACCTGCCTTTCTGTTGAGTGAAAAAAAAACATGGAGTGAGGGACAGGTGTCCGATGGGATTCTTTCCTCGGTGTCCCCGTGTCAAGTCACCGACCCCCTCTGCTGTGCCTTTGGAAAACCTGCTGGGGACGGGTCCCGGCTGCCCCTCCTGGAGGTGGCTTGGTGCCCGTCTTGCACCGGGCACTTTTTAAATTTTTTTTTTTTTTCTTTCATCCCCCTGCCCCGGGTGTGCTCTGGCTAAATGGGCTCTTCTTGCACTTTGACAAATTCTGTTCTTCCCCCGACCCCTTGCGTTTCAGTAATGGCTTGCCAGTTCTTAGCCCTTTACTTGGGGGTGCTCAGATAAATAAAACTCGAGTCATCCAGAGTCAGTTTAGTGAGTATAGCTGGTACACGTTTATTTAAGTAATCCCTCATTCGTGTCACTCTTGCACTGAGGAAAACTTTGTCTTCCACACCGGATTTTTCTTGATAGTCTTCACTCCCAGCATCACTCATCACTATTAATATACTGTTCACTCCTGCAGCTCAAGTGAGTTTTCTGTGGCATTGACAGAGCAACTGATAGGACTCGATCAGTGGGAAAAAGAAAGTGGAGTGGCTAAGGGAGCTTTAGCCTCCCCTACTCTATCCTGGAGTCATCAGAGATTAGTTTAGTCAGCTGGTGCAGGCATAACCTCTGATTCAAAGAGTTAGATTCATCCCTCTTTTATCAAAAAACTTGTGTTTAGGGCTTTAATTTGGTATTAATGAAGGAACCAAACACAGGAAGTAGGAGAAGCAAGGTTTAGGTGTTGTGCATTTAAAATTTATTTCTCTCTAACTTCAGCTACACTATTTTTCGGTCTAATTCTTACTTCTGCCAGCCAACAAATAATTCTAAGTCTGAAGCAAAGAAGATTAAGTATTGTTGGCACATAATCAACATGGTTCTTACCTTCTGAAAATGAATTATCTTTCTTTTCTTGTCAAAAAGGTAAAGAGAAGGTTCTGAAGGAGCTAGAGGTCTTTAGGAAGAAGTCAGTACTTATTCTACACAATCCACTGGGATCATTCTAAAAACAAATGATGAAGCTAATCTTAAAGTGGCTTTTATTTATTCCCGTAAAATGTATCAATGGCATCAACATCATGTCGTGTCTTAGAGCTGAAGCTGTGCGGATGTTTGAGCTGTATTTGCTGACCCCCATTCCCTCCCCGGAGCAGCCACCAGCAGAACTGGGCTTCCACATGCTGCGAAGCCATCTTGTTATGAAGATGGTTGACTGCTAGTACATCACAGGAGAAATAACTGTAAATAGTAATTAGAGTGAAGTTTTTGTTCTGTTTAGTTAAAAAATAATCTGTATCAGATGATCTGGTGTGCAGACAAGTTATCTGTTCTACAGATATGTGAGGAATGCTACAATTTTATCATTTAGAGAGACACTAGAAGTTGTTCTTCAGCTCCCATTCAGCTGTTCTTGGCGTCCTTGTGTCTCCTCTGGGTGTCACAGTTTTTCTACTCCAGAAAAGAGGGAAGTTATAAAACTTCAGGCTGGGGACCTTGGTGAAATGAAATGCAGTAAAGAGTGCTGACCTACCTTGACAATTCTGCCCCTGCTCTGAGGCACTGGCTTGTGTGCTACAGCCAGCTGGGGAGAGGCAGAGTGACAGCAGAGCAGAACAAATGGTCTCCTGTTATGACCTGCTAAACTCTTTAATCCCATCCATCATCCTCCTCCAAGCTGCCAGTTGGCTTCTGTCTTTACAACACTTTTCCTTTTTAAAATCTTTCAGTGTTTGCCCAGTGCCTCCCTGCAGTTGGCAGTTTGAGGGTGACTGGTCTCACCTACCCTCCCAAGGACTTTCCCATGGTTTCTGAAGGTGACTCTGGAGATTTGTCACTTAAACTTCTACCATCGACAAGTCATCTCACCTACCCTCCCAAGGACTTTCCCATGCAAGGAGGATGTGTGTTGGGACAGACCACAGAGTTGTCCTGGTGCTCAGGGCTTCATTGGGTTGGTTTCTGAAGGTGACTCTGGAGATTTGTGTTCGTAATTTATTTTAAAATGTCACTTAAACTTCTACCATCAACAAGTCAAAAACAGAGCACCAGCTCTATGCTGAATATTTAACTTGCTATGGGCAAAATATATGTACAAACCCTGTTTAAGAAGTATTACACATACTTTCCTACCTCTCTTTTTTGCCCTTCCTCTCCCTTGCTGATCTTCAAAGAAGATAAAATACACCTTTTCCCGAGAGCTTCCTTCACTCACAGAGCTAACATTTCTGGATGCAGAAAGACAGGAGTTTCCCTGGCAACCGGAGCCACCAGAAAATGTTTCCAGCACCTCCTTCCTTTACTCAGGTTCACTATTATTGTAGCCTTTGGTCAACCAGGTAGTAAAAGTGAATATGAGCTGAAAAAAGTACGTTAATATTGTGCTCCACTTAACTCACCTGGCCTCCCTCCCAACCACTAGAATAAAAAATGACCTCTGCAAAAGACCCCGTATCAAAATTCCCAGTGTCACAAGTCATGGCTGAGCTTCAAGGTCTGCCCTCTCCTGTACAATTGAATTAAACTTAGAGAGTGTCACAGTCTTCTGGGAAATGCTGTCAGCCACTAAGCAGCTTTCACTTGAAAACTGCGTGTTCTGGAGTGATGGAGCTGGATCTCTGCTGTGGCATGGTGAGCGGGTGCTGCACAGAGTCGTGCCAGTGATTCAGTTCACTCTTATCTCTGAGTCAGGGCTGAATTAATGTCCCAGCACATCGTTAAGCTTTTGAAGCAGTGTGCTGATTGGGGGCAGCTCTTTACTTTAGCTTTTGGTAATAAAAAAAAACAAGGCTAAAGTCCTTTTCACCTGCTATTGTTAAATATCACATATCTCTCTCCTGCCATGTCCCTTATTCATTCAAAGAATTTCACTAGGATTGTGAAAGAAAACAATTTATGGATACAAAATTCCTAATCTATGGTTGTCCTTCCACTTAAATGTAGCTATATTGTGTATCTGATTGGTGAATGAGGCAGAGACAACGGGGCGGGGGGAAGTTTTGTAAATATACGTGTTTTAGTGCATAGGTATCAGATAGTTGAATCTGTTGTTTTGAGTTTATTTGTTTGTTGCTTTTTGGTTCTGTTTTTTTAACATTTGAAGGCTAGAATTGATAACTAAACAATATTCCCTAAATATAGAATTTGATATATAGTTTTGCATTTGTAATGAAATGAATGTTCAGGTGATTTCTGTTGTGTTTCAAAAGGTCCAGTGAGGTGAATGCTGGCTCGAAAGTAATATAGTGAAAAAAGAGGGGCATGTGAGCCACAGGTTTGGAACAACAGTGCTGAAGGAAAGTTGTAGCTGAGTGGTGAGACTGCTTTCATGCTCTCTTCTTGAAATCTTTCCTTGCTTTCCCTTGATACAATGGTGACTTTTAACTAATACAAGCCCACAGAGGGAAGAGGGACTTCGGGTATCGGTGTGCAGACAATGTGGGCTAGGTCACTAGTAAAACCTTTCTTTTCTTCCCCTGTGACCTTTACTGCAGAACAGATGGGAAGTGCACAGAGTCACTGAGTAGCTCTTGTTGAAGGAGAGGAAGACTGTGATGGAGTACGGTTCTCCCTCTGCCCTTGCTTTTTCTTTTGTTGTCTTTGCAGGTGTTTCCAGTACCTGTGGTGAGATCAATTACTGCTCATAATCCAGATATTGAAGTTTTCATCAAGAAAGCAAACACAAGAAAGGAAAAGATTACTTTTAACAGTTTAAATGAATTTGGTTTGACTTTCAGGAGAGAAGGCAATTCTCTAGCCCAAGTATTTGCTTTCTAGTGAATTGCAAAGGCCTACAGCAGCCAAGAGCCAAAATTGAGCCTCCAATGTTGAGCAGACACACAGAAAGCACCAGGCACCTTAACTGTTGCCTCTGACTCATTTTATAATTTGCAGTGTTGTGGCCTAATTCCACCTTGTTCCAGTCCCATGTAGTTGCAATGCCTGCTCCGTTAAGGGTCAGTGACTGCAGCAGAGACCACATCCCCCATTTTTTTTTTTTTTTTTTTTTTTGCTAAGATAGGTGGAGAGTTTTGTCATGGAATTTAGCTAAAGAAAGAGTAGATTACTGTTCAACCACTGGTGCTTGGAGAAACTTTGAGTCTGCTATTAATCTTACTGAGGTTTTTTACATCATCTGTGCTTTAGATTTATGCAGAGCAATAATAGACTTCCCCATATAGAAATTTCTGATCTACCAGCAACTGCAGAGTGACAAACTATTGCTTCTTTCTTCCTCACTTCACCGTAACGTTTAGAACCCATTTTACTGATTATTTTGTGGCTGTATCTGCTTATATTTAAGGTACTTATGCAAATAATGTGATTGCTCATAAGAGATAAATTATGAGTGAATGCTAAAATATTGCTATCTTGAAGATCTCCTGTATATTTTAATTCTACAATGTGGAGAAGTCTGGGGAAGATATTAACAGGACATTGAAAATTGCCAAGTAAAAATATGTATGAGAAGATAGATCAATAGAAATTCCCTTCAGCACACTGGCAAGAGCCCAGGATCGAGGTACATTTTATGCTAAGATCTCACATTTTCTTCCAAAAAATATTACTGTCCCAGGTATGTGCTTCATCCTTGAAACATATTTGGCTCAGCAGTGTCTTTGTCATGTGTTCGCTATTTTATGTTTTTATCCATCTTCATTATGGCTGAAACTTTTAGACAGCTCTATATAGATGATGGTGAGCAGATGCTGACATTCTGGAGAAAGCAGTGACCACAGTCAAGGCCATCACCACATTTGCACAAGCCTTTGCCTCTAAGAGAGGGAATTCTGTACATTTGAAAGCTCTGACATGACTTTTAACTCTACAGCTGACATAATTTCTCATCTTGCTCATGGATTTTAAAAAAGTAAATGTTTTGGAAATAGAAACTGCAGACTGATCACAGACGCTCAACAAGGGGAGTACAAAGTAAAGATTCAACATTGGAAGAAGGCAAAGGAAACCCAGAGCCCCTTTCCTGTCCATTTGAGCTTCACCAAATGCCCAGAGAGGTACATCACTCTGCTATTCCCTGCAAAGACCTGCTTTCCTGCTGCACGCTCTGAGACGCAGCTAGCCTGACTGTTCCCTGCCTCTTCTAAGAAAGTGGGAACAACTCAGGGTCTTGCCTCGCCTCTCCTAATTTGCCATTTGAAGGGAAATCCCCTGGTGGGGATTTTATGATCTGCGTGTAAATTAAGGGATATCATAAACAGAGATTGCTGTGGTCTCAACCCCTGCTTGATGGAGTATATTAGGGATAAGCTCTGAGGGATGTGATTACTGCACACACCATCACTCCATCCCCAGCTGGAGCCTGTGGAGAGAAGAGTTTGGCAATTCTACGGGGAATTCTTGGCTTCTCACACGGTGTGGGACAGCTTGAATAAACTAAGGACAGCAACTGAGGTGCCTCTATATTTCAGTAGCCAGCTTCTGACCTTCCTCCAAGTTGCAAGTGTAAAGGAACAGGGGCACAGCCACACAGTGAGAAGAGTTTTGGACTCACAGTTGTGGAACTGAGGCATGAATGAGCTGATGAACCATGCAAGGCATCTAAATCGAAAATTCCTGGTTTACTCAGCATCTGTCAGCCTGTAAAAGCCTACAGCATTCAAGAAGGCAAAGAGGACCACTGCTTGAGGCCTGGGAGTGCAGAGTGAATGAGGAAAGGCAGCTTGGAAAACTGTATTAAAAATAAGCCTTCATTCGTTGCAGAACTTATTTATTGCTTTTCTTTTAATTTATCTGCCTCTTCGTGTTTAGACAGAAGTCATGTGAGCTTCTGAGCTGCAGGAACAGAGACAGAGGAGAACGCGTGCAGCGGTGCAGAGTGCTGCTGGAGCCAGGGAGGCAGGGGGAGCCTGAGAGGGAGAAGGCGAAGTGGTGGGAGCTGGAACAGCAGCAACTGCTGCTACCACGTCGCAGCTCACGCCCGGGAATCTGCTCCGATGCCAGCACGCCTCTCCTAAGGTGCAGGTCCCTCCGGTTTAAAAGTCCTAGAAGGTCGGTGGCACTTCCAGGAGCCAAGCAGAGCTGGCTATTTTTTTTTTTTCTTTTCCTGCAAAGAACATCTGTTTGAGGACTCCGCTCCTTTTCCTGAGGTATTTTGTATCATTAATGTGTCTCTTCTTTGAAAGCACTTATGGGATTGGGGGGAAAAAAAAGAAAATTGGGGCAGAATGTGGAAGTGGATGTACAGAGAGGTGGTGGGTTTCCCTTCCCCCTTTATAGCAGAGCTTAGGCAGTAAGGAGCCCCTCTCATTAGGATACAGTTTGACTTAAAATATGGAGGGTGGGAGAGACAGGGTTAAAGTGGGGGGGTGGATCTGAGCTCCTTCCCATCTGATTTGTTTGCAGTCTCTGAAAGTGGAAGAAAACTTTCCTTGTGCACCTGAAGAAGCAGCATCTACCCATCACACAGGGAGATGTAAAACTTGCAGTTTTTTAATATGAGTGAGGTTTGCTTAAATCTCTCCTTGGCAAATGACAGTTCCCATGACAGCAGAGCTCCCCTTAACATGTACAAATTTCAGAGGTCAAAAGGCTGTCATAGCACTTCTGTTTCTTTCTCTCTCTTTTCAGCGTACTTGCCTCCCGCTGCCTGCACTGTTCTCCCTGTCTGCCTCCTGCCCCTGGGGGCTGTGCCCCTATGGATGCCCCTGTACAGATTTTCCGGGAGGAGCCGGGCTCCACTTGCTCCCCAGGGCCCTGTCATCCCCCCAGCACCAGCAGCAGCTGGGTCCTGAGCTGGGCAGACTACGAGAGCAACGCCACTGGGGCCTTTGGGGATGCCCAGCACAACCACACCAGCATCTCCCCTGCCATCCCCATCATCATCACTGCTGTCTACTCGGTGGTCTTCGTTGTTGGCTTGGTGGGAAACTCTCTGGTCATGTTTGTCATCCTAAGGTAAGGGGCTTTGGAGTACTTGATGGAAGAGGTGCAAGCACCTGTCCAGGGGCTGGGGGGAGGGAGTAGTTTATGGAAGCTCTCTGAGTGTGCATACATGAGGAGCTGGAAAAAAGCAGCATCTGGCATGACTCAAACTTTTTTCAGTCTCAGTGGTTTGCCTGGACGTGCAGTTAGAGACAGGAGGGAGAAGCTGGTTGAAACTGGTAAAACCTGCAGCCTGCAGGTGGACACTTTGTGTCCTGTAGCTGTGTTCATCGGGTGCCCTCTAGGGATGAGAGGCTGCTCTCCCCCGGGGGAAAGCTCCAATGGAAGGGAAAAACTTCTGCAAGGCAGCATTTTTGCCCCCTTGAGGAGACCCTGGCAGATGCTTTATGTGTCTAGTTGTATGGACACGGATATATTGCTGCCTTGTCACCTAGCAGCTTGTTTAACAAGATGGGGAAAAAACAACATGAGTGGAGACACTCAGTGTAAAGCAGGAGATGTTTTCTTTCTGTCTAGTGGTGTTTAACTCCAGTTACAGATGCTGGATTGAAGAAAGCAAAGCAGATGCTGAAATACCTTTCCTATTGTCTTTCAGGAAATGGGAGAAAACAAGATGTTAGCTAGTTTTTCATATTAAACCACTTAATGAAATGCACCAATACTCACACTTGTGTATTGGTGTATATTTTTGCTTGTACCATGATTTCTCTCTCTTTTTGTCCTTTTCATTTGCAATTTATAAATGTTTGAACAGTACAGAACAGCAGAGTGATAATGAGAGACAAAGGGGACTGAAGTCATGCAATTTTTTGGACTCCTGCTTCATAGTCCAGTTGAATCCTAAAAAAAATCTCAAAAGGAGCAATTATGGAATACTCATTACTCAAATGAAATCGATTTGTACACAGAAAGAAAAATGGAGATGTTGGAAAGGATCTTGTTAGCAAAGCATAAATGACAAGGGTCAAGCTATTGCAGGATGGTGAAATAATTGTCAGACTTTATATATGGGGAAGGTAACTAGAAGCAGTGAAGTTGTCGATGAAGTACTTCACAAAATATGAGTTATAACCAGGTGAATACTCCTGAATAATGGAAATAAAACCTCCTTTATTAGTCAGTGCAATAAATAAAGATGCCATTGGTCAATTTGGAGAAACTGGTTTGCTCCAGCTTTGTGATGATGTAATTTTTATAACCCTGCATGCCTTTTTGCTCTTCATTCAGAGTAGATTTAATTTCTTTTTGTATTTCTCTTGCAAGAAGACACACACACACACACAAATAGAGAGCTGCAAAGGCACAGTTTTTCTTAAAAATTATAGTTGATTAACTGTCCTGGACGTTGAAAATAAATTCAAACCTAGCAAGAGCCCTACAAGTTAGTGTGTATTGATTTTACTGGTACATATGTATTTCCTTTTTTATATCCTTCTGTTTCCCTCTTAAGATTATTTTTGTGAGGGTCTAGCTAGGTATGCTTCACTGTTCTACTAGTACCTGTATTAGCCTTTTGTCCACCTCTTGACTAGATGATAAAAAAAATGAGTAAGTATGACAAAACACCTCTTTGTTTGTTTGGTTGGTTTTTTTACCCCCCCAAGTATCCATCTCTTCTAGGTTTTCTCTGTCAAATGCTTTAACCACTGCTAGAATCATTAGCTGAAGTGCATGTATACACAAACCTACAGTTTCAAACTTTTTAAATGATTTTGAAATATTCCAACTGTTTGTGCAGGAGGTGTGTTTTCTTCATTTTTTTCCTA